>NW_028301540.1:24437500-24650000 GCF_042242905.1 Orbicella faveolata
GTTGGAAACATAGCTATACATTCCTTTTGTGAACTCATCCTTTTTTCAGAAATTAACAAATTTTTCAATATTTTGAAATTCTCCCAAAATCTGACCTTTTAGAAATGAAACAAAATTAATGTAGAGCCTAATAAAGATTAAAATAAAAATATTAAATCAATGAAAAAAGTCCTGATAAAGTAATTAATATGCTTTGTCCAGTCTTGACATTTTTTCAGAATTAGTCACATGACCGTGGACATGGCCTGATGATGTCATCACAGATGTCACTGATCATGAAAAACGTAAAACGCATGAAATGACTCTGAACTAACTAGAATGATGGAGTCACACAAGAATAAATTTTCCTTAGCAACAGCTCAAAAAGATCAGTTAATAGGCCATTAAATACCTTCTAAAGATCCCTTTAGATAAGGATCTTCTGTGGATGCTTAAATATCCCTGAAAGATCTTGGAAAGATACTTACAAGTGAAGATTTTCCTAGCACAGATAGTCTGTTGATTTTTTTTTTTTTCTTCATATATACAGATCAGTTAATTTCAACAATACCCTACAGAGTGTACACTCAGTTGACCACACTGTTAGCAAGAGACAAAATAAACATTGCAGGCAGGTTGTTCAACTTAACATTAGAGGAAGCTATGTCATTAAGGGACAACACAGAACATGGCTGCCAAGGCATGGATGGTGTTTTTCAGCTGATGAGGGAACGGCATGTCAACCTTGGCCAACTTGTGCAAGTGTTGAAGGAAATGCAGCGATTTGATGCTTTAAGTGTGCTTACTGAAGCAGGATACCCTGATCATCCAACACTGCATCCCTATGTAGCTTCAGGTAAGGTAAAGTCTGCATACAAGCTAAGTGGCCCATCAGGCCAGAGCTCGTCCTGGTTTCTGTAGCATGAAGCGACTAGGAGTATTTCTACTCCCCCCTGGATGGGATGCTAGTCCATCGCAGGGCTACCCCCAGTATTAAATTCGCCAGTACCCATTTGTATACAGCTGGGTGGAGAGAGACATTGTGAGAGTGTCTTGCCCAAGAACACAACAAAACATTTGAAGCTTCAATAAATAGCCGTAATGAACAAAAAAGAAAATCTTTGAGGTGACTGGACACTAGTAGTGTTAGAAGCCTACCCAAAAGACCCCACCTCAAAATGCCAGGAATTAGAAATTGGCTCTGATGTAACAGCCTCTGGTTAGACAGCTTGTGGTCTTTTATAGCTGGGTGTAAAATAACTGGAATCAAGGCATGATGGAAATGTTCAAAAAACACGAGCACATCACAAATTCCCTTCACACTCAAAAGTCCAAAGGGTCTAATGTGTACTGAGCATTGCATATACATGTAATTAAATTTTGTTTCACTGTTTCAGAAGAAGGTCCGGAAGTGGCTAGTGGTGAACAGAGTCAAACCTACAGAGAGAGCACTGGAGTGTAGCATGTTTTCTTCAAAGTTACCTTAAGTTTGCAGACTTAATGACAGGGAATCAGTGAGTTTTGTTCCCCGAGACCCTCATTGCCGAGGGGAGCATTGAGGTCGAGGGGAAATAAAACTTACTGTTTCCCGTGGGGCCAGTCATCAAGTGTTTGTTATACCTCCCAACTCAAAGATGAAACGAACTGTAAAAAAATATATATATTTGCTTGGCACTGGCTGGCACACATTTGCCGCGGTTTCAAGGTGCACAACCTGATCACGTGCGAGTCGACAGTTCAAGATGTTGTTTCCCTAGGGAGTTTTGTTCGCCCTAGGAAGTTAGTAAGTTATTACCCACGACGCGTGACACGTTCTCCTCCAATCGGAAAACGTATTTGAGTTGAGAGGTATAACAAACTGATTTATTGTTAGATCTTGTTAAAGACGTTCAAATTAATGTTTATATTGAACAATGTTACATTCATGTTCAAAAATCAGTGAATACCGTACATGTATTTCATTGTCATATTTGATAAGTAATATAATTGTATATTTATAACTAGCGTGGCCTAGTTTATTTAATACGGCATGAAGTTATCCGCGCGCGTGACTTGGTCCCTAATTTGAAACTCTGTGAAGATAATTTGGTCAAGTATTGAGGTGTAAATAAACTTTTTCCAGCATGACTACTCGAACTTGGCCACTTGGAAAAGAGTTCACCAATCAGAACATTGCTTGAGAACAAAGAATAGTGATCTTTTTCTCAAATAAACCATATTAACTATGAATAAACCAGCAACATTTGAGGAATACGAACAACAGATCTAGACAAAATTGAAAACCCACCAAAGTGCGAAGTGTTGGGACCCTCTCAGCAAACTTTGCCATTTGTTGACTGGTTAGTTTCAGTCTTAAATTTTGTACGCTCTTCAATAGTTTCGGTTTAGTTGTCAATTCGCCGTCAAGGACTGAATCTCTAAGAGTGTGTACAGGTATAACGCAGAGGAGTCAGTGGTGTTTTTGTTTTCACGTTTAACATACCGTTAGAAACTTACTTGCCGTCACGAGAAGCTACCACTCCATTGCTCTCAGTTTATGTTTTGATTGGTTAGTTTTCCTCTACGTGGCTTGGTTCGAGTCGTCGTACTCTAAATACTTAACCTTTGATACTTAAATACTTAACCTTTAACCCCTAGGCGTCGTTTCATAGTCAATTTTGTAACAGTATTGAGAAAATTTTATTCCAAGATCAGGTTGCATATATGGGATTAAATTTAGTAAGTTAGTTAGCTCTGTTTAGAGTAATAGCCTATCCATAAATTCATATGTTATGTTTACAACTTAGAATGTTTTCTCTTTAGAGGCTTTTAGCACGTTGAAATTCAAAAGAACATTTTGCTTGAAGTTTCAAATGCTGTAAATGACATTTTGTGTATTTAAGAATTAGCGGGTTATATTAACAAACTCGTTTTACGTTTTGTATCCTAATAAAACAAAAGGCCTCCCGCGAATTTCCTTTAGACTCTTCAGGGTACCCGTAAAAGATCTGGGACGAGCGGGGAAGCTACTTGCCTGCGTTGCAAACGAAACAGGCGAGGAAGTTACAAGAGCGTGCATTTCAGTGCTCCTTGTGCCTCTGTTTCAAAACGAGTGCTCGTGCAAAACCTGTCAAATGAAAAGGAGTTTGATTAACATGAAAATGAACTACGAAGACTCATTTTGAAACTGAGGCAAAAGGTAACTCGGAATTAGGCTATTGTTACAGTACAGTCAAGTGGTCCCTAACATTTTGCAAAAGATTGGGCTATTGTTTTTGTTATTGTTGTTATTATTGTTTTGTTTTTGTTTTTGTTTTGTTTTGTTTTGTTTTGTTTTGTTTTGATAATCAGTTGTTGTTCAGCGACAAGGGTGAGAATCAACTTCTTCTTCGGCTGTCTTTGTTTACCAATAACTGTAGTTATTTCTTAATGCCAAAATTAAGATCTGTTGATGCATGTTTTTTTGGTTTCATTTACGTTTCGATGGATGTAAGTACTTTGTAGAACATGTAAACAACAGCTCACGCGATTCAATATACCGATCGAAAAATTAGAAGTTTCCTCAAATGCGTTCAATACTTTTTCTTTCGCCGTTCGAACAACTGACATCATCCGTTCCAAATTTTTCTATAGCCGTTCGAACGGAGGAAATTGATAAACCCTTTCTTTCAGTTTTAAGACGTCGTTAACAGCAAAATAGTAGATATTAAGGTTACTTCAAACCTTCGCGGTACTACACTGGTCGATTTTCTCTTGGTCAAGAAAATTAAAGTCCGCGAAGCTCAAGTTTGCATACTGTGAACGCTAGGGGTTCTGTTATTTCATTGGCTCGATGCTTTTCAAGTTGACACATTCCTCTGTGAAGGCGTGATTTGTTTATAAATCTTTAGAAGGCGAAAACTCGCACTCGTTTTTCGAGAGAATCCCTTCTCTTTAAGTGGATTAATAGGGTATGCAGATTTGACGGTTTTCCATGAAATTTGGACAGAACATTCACTAATAGATATGGAACTAACGCGTGTCGGCGAATTCCTTTATTTTAAATACTTTCCTCGTGGCGGCCTTTAACGCAACAGGTTACGCGAATTCATTCGATAGTCGCACTTGACAGATCTACAAAAAGATAACCAATAGAAATAAAAGAAAATGCTGACACGTTTTTGGACATTGAGGCTTTGTGATAAACACTGCACAGTTATGAACGATCGCATTTGATACCCGATTAATTCGCTGGAACGTCAGTCGATCATTTTGGAGTTGACGGCCTCTGCCGCCTTTGGAAAGCAAAATCCAAAACAAGGCATAATTTTATCGAATTCTACGTTTTATAACCTTTCTGTTGATATATAGTTTGTGGGGGTTTCCTTAAAAACAGCGCGTACGATTTTTTTTGTTTTTTTCCGGAGGACACCCGCGAAGGTTTGAAGTAACCTTAAACTGTAAGTACCGTGCATGCAAAATCATAACTAAAAAAATAGCACTTTTGTAAAGGATTTGTGGCAACAGGACGTTCGAAGGAACATTAAGTCTGTAAAACGTTTAAATAGGCCTGCGAAACCGGTTAAAACTATAAGATGTTATTAAAAGAAGCGTGTTCACCCCTCAAGAATTCAGCTGGTTTTATCTGGTAAAGAATGGGCGGCAGCACAGTCAAATATCGAAAATGACACCGATTGACCTAAAGGGGGTTTCCCCGGAATTTCTGTGTATCAAATATAAAATGCGAAGGAGTCCTATAGGCAGTTGTTTAATACGTGAAAGGGTTTCAAGACGTATTCGATTGTGAGAAAGAAGATATTCTACTGAAGGAGATAGCGTTGACCGACATTTCTTCGCGAAGCCAGTTTGTTGAGGGAAAGAAAGCCCCATTAAGGTAAGAATATACGCTGAAAAATATGCAAGAATAATGTTACAGATAGATTTGTACGCTAAAGATGTACGAGAACCGACGTGAGCTCTTTTTAAATCGGACCATGCTGTTTGTTACTTCACCGAATATTATTGGAAATAGGTTTACGAGACTGCCGCTAGCCTTAAAATAAGCCATCTTTTAGTTCAAAATTAAGCGATTTTGTTTCTTCGCTTTGCTCTCCTTTGGCCATGTTTTGAATAATTCGGCAAAAAAACAAAACAACTGTACCGGTGAACGAAATTTCAAAGTCCAATTGATTCCGCTCCGACCTTTGCAAGGAATATGAATGATAAACCCATGGTTGTCTTGAGAGAAAGAACAGTGACTTCCCTTGCGTCAGATTAACGCTTATCATGATATGTAGGTAACGCAATATTGTTGATGGCACAATTCCTATCACGGCTCCTTGGACACATTTTGATTCTGTAAAGAAAAATGTCCTTTAATTTTAAAGTTGCTGTGGTATCAGTTCTTAGTGTTTGGAGCTGGAGACAGAAACATTTTATGTAATGCTCGATTCATAAGATCCGGTAGGCGCAAGATTGAACCACATGCAATGAGCGGTCGTTGCTGACGTCATTGTTTACATTTTTCATCGTGAACATACGACTTTGCGCAGAGAAGTCATCAGGCTAGATACGAAATGACTTCAATCATTTAAAGAGCTCATGTAACTGTGTAAGAGTCAGAAGGAGAAACAAGCTTTCAAAAACTGCAAAATTTCATGGTGGCAATTTAAGCGCTAATGAGCTCATACATTACTCTTTGTAGAATTGCGAGTTTTTAAACCCGCACCGCACAACAGGTATTAAATACATCGGGCTGAATTTTTACCTCGACAGAAAGATTTATGAAGACATCAGATCAACTTTCGTCCAATTTTGTGGTCGGTGATTTGCATATTGTGTAGAAAATTTTAATCTCAAAACTCTCTCATATTCGTAACCTAAAGTGATCTAAAGTGCTCTTCCAAGGTTTACACTCTATCGGTTCTCTTCTACTTCCGTATTATTCCAAGGCCAGGTCGAGACTATTCAGAGCCCGGACAAATCAAAATGTGAAGTTCATCAGTTAAACCCCCAAAGTTAGCAATGTTTGGGTGTATTCATCCTTGACAGAACTATTGAAGCAGTGACATTTAACTCTGACGGATATTATATTTATTCCAAAAGTATGCAAATCTAAAACTATCAGCTTTCGATTTTCATTTTCGCTTTCGAGTCATGTCGTAATAGCTAAGCAAGGGTTCTTCATTTCAGTGACGCTTCTCGTGAATTAGCATAAATATATTAAATATATAACATGCAACGCTAAAATATATTAAATCTGTTACATGCAGTCACTACCTGAACCCGCAACGACCGCAAGAAAGCTTTAAATCTGCAATATTATATCAAATTTCCATTTCATTTACAGACACCTAACCTCTCTGTCTAAAACGAAATAGTGATGAATAACGAGCAGTGAATAATAGCCAATTAATGTCTAACAGCACATGCACAGACTGGGCCCCGGTTACATAAACAATGACCTCTATTTGGAGCGAAAATATGCTGGAATGTTTGTCCGCGGACTCTATATGTTCCGAGAAACGAACAGTTTTCCGAGAGCGAAGCTCGAGGAAAACTGTGAGCCAGGTGTCCAAAGACAAATATCCCAGCATGTTTTCGTGCCAAATGGGGCCGTATTATGTGTATTATCTTTCAAATATTTTTTTGCGACAGGAGTGATTTGAAAATTGAGGAATATCACTCGGGTATTCCCCAGTTTTAGAAGAGGCATATTCAGCCACGTGACGCGTTTAGGCCAATCGCGTGCGAGCGAAAATATTTGATCGATTATATTTCTCAATCTTACACCTGTAACCCATACATTTAGCACCCAGCGTTAAATTTCTCATAACTAGTTTTAGAATGGTATCTTTAGGGGCCAAATTAAGCTTAAGCCGCTCAAATCTTTTTCATGTTGTGATTATAATTCACATTTTTTTCTAAGAAAAATACCGTTACTTTAAAACTCCTTATCATAATGGTAGTCTTTTCAAGATCCCCAACCCCCACCCCCACCCCCTTTCCCCTTTCTCTTTCCCCAACCATGAAAGGCAAATGCTGGTTCTTGAGTTGTCTGCCAACAGGGAGTTTCACAAAAACAAGATAGTTAGTAGGCGTATCTAAAATGTTTATTCCCAACGTGCTTATTTTATTTATATAATCCCTAATTTGTGTCTCCATGTGTTTTCATCAGATTTCTCTCGTCAAACATTGTCAACTGAGACAGATGGCTGGATTTGCACAAAGTAAGGGACTGTCTCTTTGTTATTACTACCTTAATCAGATCAACTTAGATATATCTTGCTTTAGATACCTCTGCATCTATTTCAGGAAGGACTTCATGCATCGAATTTATATTTGACGCATGTTTAGACATAAAATCCCCTTAATTTCCATACAGGCTATATTATTGTCCCAAAGCAATAAATCTCGGCGCAAAACGTAGTAGCGACCTTACCGACCCATTCAAAAAAATTAGCAATAAAATTCCGTGACTTGAAAAATCTATCCGAACATTTGGACACAGGCTCTTGAAATTACCTCAAACAAATTTCAGTTGAACAATTCTGAAAATGCATGCCTGAGAATTGTTTCATTGTAGCCTAAAGGAGCGACAGTACTAAATTTGACTGATAGTTTGCAAAGACTACCTGCTCAACCGGTTACTGACTCTTTATGTTCTCAGAATTCCAATAAATGTAGATCAAACGAAATAAAGTCTAGTGATCTCATGGTTTTTTCCTTGTTTTCAGCATCTGGGAAGTACTCGGTTGTCGTAACTGGAGGAAATGCTAATGTTGGGTACAAAGCGAAAATGAACTTTTACCGTGGACAGCGAAGAGGTATGCGTGAAGATTTTAAACTTACGACTTTTGAATGAAAATGAAAGGTGTTAGCACCTTTGGTGAGCTTTTAAGTGAGATAATACAATGCATGCGCAGTGCATGTAGCGGATGACACGGATAGAAGTGCAGCATAGGGTACTGCGTGCTGTATACTGGGGGTGTAATGTAGTTCAATGTTTTGGCGCTGGTGCGGGGTATAGTGTATTGCAGTCAGTGTAGAGCATGCATCGCAGTGTGATCCACTACACTATCATGTTGTTGGGCTCAGTGCAGTCTGGTGCAGACTATCAGTGCATCGTGCTGTATTGCAGTGCAATGCAGTGCAAGCTTCTTTATCCAGTGCAGTGCATTATGTCCAGTTCAGTCCAGTGCCTACTGCTATGTGCAGTGCTGGTGCATTGCAGTACAGTAGGTTACGGGAAAGTGTCATGCAGTGCAACGCAAATTGTTCAGTGCCAGCAGCGTCCTGTCTAGTGCAGCGCATTGCAGTTCATTATGCATCAGTCTTTGTGCAGAGGAGTGCACTGCGTTGATTTGCAGTACATGCCAACTTTTTTAAAATCATCGTCTCAAAAATAATTATTGCTAACTGACAATAATCTTCTTGTTATTCTACAGGTTATTCTACAGGTTTATCAACACGAACGACAACAACGAGGATCACCGACCCAGGTAAAGCAGTCTCGACTACACATCTGCGCAACAACTTCAAAATCCTTCAACCGTTGCTACCTATGATTAGGCCTGCAGCGGAATCGATGGCGAAGTATGTTGATGTGCGATGACGGCGTTTGCTTGCTTGCTTGCTCTCATACGTCGCATGTCAACCTCCTTTTCTGGACCCTTTCTCTTCGCTGTCCTCGGAATAAGAGTGCTTATGACATAGAAGAGGATCGAGTCTACTTTGTCGTTCTACGCGATTGCTCTAAACGAGTCACCCGAACGGAACCATTTCGCTCGCCAAGAAAATGTTTTCAATAACAAAAGGCTTATGCATGACAACTGTTTGGAACAAGTGCCCGCCACGCAAAAAAAAGCCCTTTAATAACAAATTGCCCGGCTCCAACCCATTGAAGATCTTTGCTGATCACTCCTGTTTAAGAAAACGGAGCCTATTGCGATAAATACACTTTACAATATGTGTCCCGATATTATCGCGCCTCATTTCGATTTTGTGGTACTTTTCATTTCACAACACTTTCTCCTTATTTTGAGAGATGATAATTATATCGTGATTTAAATGAGCAAATGTAACCAACTCCACAGTTGGTTTTTTAATCATGTCGGAGATGTCGAGGTAACCAATAAAAATAAGGGTAGCGCCCCATCCCGAATAAACGCCGCGGACCGCCCCTGCTCCAGAGCATGCTCGCCTAAGCTACATGTATAGGCGCGTACCAGGAGCCTCCTGCGCGTACTTATTAAGTATCCTAACGTTTCCGCTTGTCTTACTTTCAGGGCAGTTATTAAAAGATATTCCAGCTTCTGTTCTCAGTGAAGTTGTTATGCACCTCAATAACCCCAGCCCACTCAGAAATAACTGGAAGGCAGTAGCAGCTGAACTCTCGCTAAGTTTCCAAACTGTACAGAGCTTAGATCACCATGCTCCGGGTGGAATGATGGAAGGGGTGCTTCAAATGATGTTCCAGAGAAAAATGACGGTCCGGGATTTGGCTAATATGCTGGAGGAAATTCAAAGACCTGACATAGTTGAGATCTTGGTCAAAGCTGGCTTACCAGAGAACAACATCCGGCAAGAGAAAACGAACGGTATGTTAAAATCTTATTGAATAGATGCATCTAGTTCAGTGATGTGATATACAAAAGCAGGGATATTTTGCAAGTCTCACTTTCCATCAAAGGAATCTCATTTTCTTTTCGTTGTTGGATTATTTCTTTCACAGGGCGTATTAAAACTTCCACAATTTATTCGTTCTTTCTTTTTCGTTCGTTGTGGCACGAGACCCACCTCGCTCAGTGCTAAACCGGTCAAACTGGTACGCCACAGGGTGAGTTCTTGGGCGTGTGGTCTTTTTGTTATCATTATAGAGCAAAATGACAGCATATTCCGATACACATTGTTTTCCAAGAATCAGAACAAAAATTTATTACAGAGCAAAGGTAGCTGAGACCATGAATATTTCATTAGTTGTAGCATAGGAAAGTAATGTTTTGACAACCTTGTGAATCAAATACGTTTCTTGCAGCTCAGTTTGCTTTTCAAATACTTTCTTATTGCAAATTTTCGGATACTTATCTTTAGTAACTTTAAAAGCCAGAGTCAGAGATTGAACTATTTTTATTATCGTTTGTCGCAGGCGATGGGAATTTGAATAGACCCTGCAGCAGCAACAATGTGCAAGATGGAAGCAAATTATCACAAGATGGTACCAGCCATACAACAAGCATCACACACATTGTGAATGGCTGCAAGCAAACGTACAATCACAACCAGAACATGCAGACAAGAAGGGAACAAGAAGCCGAGCAGAACAAGCAGACAACAAGGGAACAAGAAGCCAAGCAGAACATGCAGACAACAAGGGAGCAAGAAGCCAAGGAGAACAAGCATACTAGAAGGGAACAAGAAGCCAAGGAGAACAAGCAACCAGCAAGGGATTCTTTAGACACTGAGAGTGGTGCTGAAGCTAGAAAGATCACAAACGCTGGTGAGTGTGGTGACCCTTGTGCCGACAAATCTACAGATTTTCAAGGACAAACTAGCAACGGCATTATCTTCGAGGAATTTGTGGGCAGGTCGCAACATGGATCATTGAACTACGGTATTCCGATAGAGAGGTCTGTTGAAGAAAGCAATGAAGCTGTAGTAGGCATGAATGACAGTGGTGGAAGTTCTATCGTTGATAGAATAGCTGCCTTCATAGTTAATGCCTACTCAGGGTCATGTGGCAGGCTTAGATTCAGAGAAAATTAGTTATTTGTCTTCATTTCCAAGAGTTCAGTCAATCTTTTAACGTTGGTACTGAACAGCTGAAAATTTTTTTATTTTTATTTTTTATTATTAATTATCTATTTTTTACAGCACGCATACTTACATTATTAATTACAAAAAACTACGTATAAAACTACAACAATACAGCTACTTACGCTAATTACAACTTGCTCTAATTACGATGCTTGACGAAACAACAGTATTATTTAAACCGCTTACGTTACACTACTTTTTAATCGCGGACAATTACTACAAACTTTTACTACGGTTACTTGAACTAGTGAAAACTGCAAAAAAAAAAAAAAAAAAAAAAGACAAAAAAGCGACAATTTACAGTATATTTAGCTATATTTACAGTTTAACTTGCACCTTTGCTCTGCTAGTTTCTATTTCTATTTTGTTTTTAAGGATAGCCAAGAAAGCGTCTAAGAAATAATCTTCCTCATTTTTTGAAGCGGTGTAAATATAATATTTTGCAATTATTGTACAGAGGTTTAAACCGAGACACAGAGGCACGGTGTCTGTGATGCCGTAAAGTATTTGTGCTTCAGAGAGCGTGATTACAGTATTGTTTTTTCTGTACCACCAATCAGTAAACTCTGTCCAAAACAGCTGGACGTTGGGGCAAGTTACGAAGAGATGTGTAATTGTTTGCTTTTCAGCACATAAATGACAGCGGTCGTGCTCTTTAATACCGAATTTATGTAATGCAGCATTGGTGGGTAAAATATGGTGTACAATCTTGAACTGAAACATCGAGAGTTGAATATCTTTAGTGGCCTTGAAAGGCATCATGTACGTTTGGTAAATTTGCTGGTCGTTCAAATTAGCTCTTTTCAGTCTTTTTTCGGCGGTGGCAGAAACGAACTTCTTTTCAACAAGGTAGTTAGTAGCAAGTTTGCAAGAGAGCTTCTCAAGGGGAATTCTATCCATGTTTGTAGGTTCCTTCGAATGCGGCTGTAATTTGCCTTTCAAAGTTTTAATCCAGTTAGATGGAATTGCTTGGCATAAACCGTAATAGGTTAGAAAGTTAGTTTTAAAGAAAGCAATGAAGCTGTAGTAAGCATGAATGACAGTGGTGGAAGTTCTATCGTTGATAGAATAGCTGCCTTCATAGTTAATGGCTACTCAGGGTCATGTGGCAGGCTTAGATTCAGAGAAAATTAGTTATTTGTCTTCATTTCCAAGAGTTCAGTCAATCTTTTAACGTTGGTACTGAACAGCTGAAAAAAATTTAGTAATCATGCTCTTCTCGCTGGTTCAAAAAGGTTCCTCTAGCCTCTTGGCCCTGTTCACCATTACATTATTAGGTATAAAATGGAACGGGTCAGTCAGTATTAAGCTAGCTCAGTTGGTCACTTTTGAGAATGTTAAAAAGGTCAGTCAGTTATATGTATCGGGAAACTACAAATACTATTGCAGCAAATAACGTAGGTTGCATAAAGGTGGAAATTTCCTCATCTGACATTGTAGGATGCGTCCGATTGAACGTACACTACTTGTATTGAAGTCGAAACTTTACTGTTCTTAATATTTACAATTTTTATCATCTTTAATCATCACTGTATTGAACATAATACAGCGGAAAATGATATAAACATAAATTTGAATCAAAGAGATTGCTTTAAAATGTAGAACAAATACATATATCTAAATTTAAAAAAGTTGTATCGTAAGACCTGATATCGAAAATGTTGGGGGAAGCCTCTGTGCAAATACAAGCGAAAATTAAGGTTAAAGAATTTTTTGGGGTTATATTCTGAGCCGTTGGACTTTCTGTGGGCCGTTTTTAAGGTAAAAAGACTATTTGAGAGTCTAACAATTTGGCTTTATTAATTCTGAAGCTGCCAGTCAATTACTGGAATTCGAAAGGCACTAATGAGAAAGGCACTTCGATCCAGGGGAATTCCAATCTATCTATCTATCTATCTATCTATCTATCTATCTATCTATCTATCTATCTATCTATCTATCTATCTATCTATCTATCTATCTATCTATCTATCATCTATCTATCTATCTATCTATCTATCTATCTATCTATCTATTGACGCAAGCATCTTTAATAATGAAATCGGCTAGTTTGAAAACTTCTAGTCTCTGCTGTAAAAACCACCACAATTATCCCAAAGGTTGACACATAAACAACATGTTAAGTTATCAAATGCTCAACGTTGCTCCATGTTTTGATTTATAAAACCTTTGCCTGGACTCGCCATGGGAAATGGCATTTCCGAGCTCCTAAAAATTTCTTGCTGGGCAAGCCCCTGGTCCCTACTAGTCCAACTAGCGCCTTTGGCACGCGCTGAACTTTGTCTTTGGTGCATACTCTATGGAGAATGCACGCTATCCTCCCGTGGGTTCTACGCTTTACTATATAAAGGGAGAATTTCATTTCCAATTGAGAAGCAAAAAGACTGACTGCTGGCTCTTCTAAAAAGTGGTTATCATGGATCTCAATCGAAGGACTGACTTGATGTTGTCTTGTCAAAGAAAAGGTGAGGATTCTTTTGGAATTTAATACAAACAGAGATAGGATATGAAAATCCACTAAAGGATTGCATGCAAAGGAACTTGACAGGCTTGTTTTGCCTAAAATCTAACAGTGTGCCTGAGAGTTTTTGGCCTGTAGGTTGTAATCACTTCTTTGAAAATAAAGAACAAACTTAAACTAACCAGTAAGATTGACTAGGCTTTCTCTTAATATTTTATTCAAAAGTATACAGCTTATACAAGAGAAAATGAGGGGAGAGAACACATCCTCGTGCCCTATGATAATCTTTTTCAATCCCTTTTAAGCTTTGCGTCACGCTGTCAAAGTTATTTTTAGTCTCAGTCCCATGATCGCGCAGACGATGGCCAACGGTCATCGGGTCGCGTCCATCTAAATACGAAATTGGAAATCTAGCGGGTTAAAAGAAAAAATAAGTTTGTTTTGAACCACCGCACTGTTAGCATTGGAAATCATTTTCAAAGCGCCAGGCATAAAAATTATACGTGCTTCTCCGATCGATGTTAAAACAGAAGTCGTGTCATTCCTCTGAATGAATGATTAACACAAAGCGCCAAGACTCGAATTTCTAACCTTGCGTGAACCGCTGGAGACAGTTTCTTTAACTCTTGAGTCTATTGAACTCTTATCTGCCTTTAATAATGTGCAGTAACAAAAGCCTTAACCTTTAAATACATAGAGGCGGGGGGGGGGGGGGGGTTGAATAGGGGTATGCAAATCCACCGATCCGTGCCTTTTTTCACCAAATCGGTCGATCCGCCAATATTTTCGTTCAAATCCGAAACCACAACCACATCCGGAAAAAGAAGTGTAAAAGTTCAAAGGTAAACTGGTAAATGTGAATGCCATTGTTACTTTCGCACAAATAGAAAATAGGGCAACCTGATGCTAGACGACTGTTACACAGGATAATTCCAATAGCAGTATCACACCTGAGTTGTTCGAGAAAGGAAATAATTTGGATGAACTCATTAACATACCAACCAAGGCCGAAGAAAGATCTTTGATCCAAATTTCGCTTAGGATGGGAAGATTGGAACATCAAGACAGGCACAATCCGGAATCCGCGCCAAAATTCACAGCTGGTGCACGATCCACTGTGATTTCAAAATCCGCGAATCCGCTCGATTTACCGCAAAAATCCACAATCCGTGCGCCTTTTAAGGCCAAATCGGTCGATCCGAAAACCTATTCACCCCCCTCTACATACAAACTATGCTTAGCACTTGGTCTCAGTTTACGAACTCCAGGAAGGGAAGATTTACTGTTTTCATGTTATTTTTTTGTTGCTTCATTCCATTATTCTCTCAAAGTATTCACCCTCCTTTCAAAGAGTTTTTGGAAAGCATTTCTACAACAAAGTGTCAACATCTTATCAAGAAAGCCTTAATTATCGTTGGTTTTCTTGAGTTCCTTCTCCTGCTAGAAGTGGTGCAAGATGTTGCCAAAGGACAGTCCAAAGGCTATAACTATACTGAAAAAGGCCTGGTACTGCCGAGTAGCTGAACCTGTTGGTGTGGCTGAGCCTGCCGGTGTAGCTGAATCTGTTACTGTTTTGGACGGGCGATCTGTGGAAACTGAAGAAAGTGAAAAAAATGTTACCAGTGGCGGATCTAGAGGAGCCCCCCCCCCCCCCCCCCCGCCTCCCTTATTTTGGGTTTAAAAGGAAAAAAATCACATGTATATTTGTATGATTTTGTTGGCTACTTTGGGGGTTGACCCTGCACAAGACCTGTCAAAATACAAAAGGTGCTTATGTGTGCTCAAACAACTACCCAATAGAAGCATTACTATTACGTGATTCATGCATAGTCTATGAGCATTAAAAAAAAAGATGTGTGTGATCAAGAACGTTCCAACATAAATCTCAGCCTGTTTGTCTGCTTATTTGATGTTTACCGACCTTCCTAACCATTTCCCCCTATTAACTATGATATAGTCTTCTAAAATCAATGCTCAAGAGACTTTATAGCTTATTTGTGTAATCGTTTACCAATAAAATGATAATTGTAGACGTGTATAACCCTCCCACTGACTTATTGAGAAGAGAACTCTCGCTTTCGAGAACGAATTTTAAACTACTGTTCAACTGCCGCCATCAGGTTAAGGGTTAAACGAAGAATAAACGCACAACACTTGTGAAACTGACATACCAGCCCTCATTGTTGAAAAGGACACCTCAACACTGGCTGGTCCTTCTCCGCCACAGCTGAAAGCCTTGATTGCCAGGTTATAGTTTGTGTCAGGGTTTAGTCCATAAACTGTTATCTGGTGACTTGTGCTTTCTGTTACATTAGTAAAAGAAGCGTAGTTGGGAACATCACGTCTGTGCCTCTTTCCATTCAGTCTGCTTTCACTCCAGTAATAAATCTGCAAATTGTAAACACAAGGTATAAAGGATTTTCGTATTAAGGGTAATTATTAAGGGCAAATTTCTGTTAGCAGGTCTTCCATTAGGTTCTTACAAGCGGGGCTTTATTTTAGCTGAGGCAGTTACCTTCGAGAGATAATGTAAATAAACAGTAGGGGCAGGGGACGGACGGCAACAAGGCTGGTTTGTGTGCAGCCGAGCACATGGCGAGAGAAAAGGCATAGCGCATGTCAGAAGAACCAGTGCCAGCTCTCGCTCCTCTTTTAGAGTTAAATGTGAATAACTGGCTTTAATAAAACTGACATGGACACAAAACTTCAGCAACTTCCAGTCACTCACCCTGTAGCCATCAGAACCTCCTTCTTTTAAATCAGCGACACGTGCCCACGAGACATTAACACTCTGGGCTGTAATTTTACCCACGGTCACGTTCTCTGGCTTTCCCTTGGGAATATGCGGAGCAAAAAATGATTGTTCAATGGCACTAAATGGACCTACTCCTTCGTCGTTGGCCGCACAAATGCGAAATTCCCAAAGCTCACATCGACTGGGTTCTTGTACAATAAACATACCAACAGTGGGATCAGTGATATTTTGTTCTTCCCAAGCAAGCGGCTTGTCTGCGACTCTTCTGTATTGCAGCCTGTAGTGAAGGCCCGGTGCATTCCAATCAATCTTAGGCAATGGCTAGCAAAACAAAACAACGAAAAGACAATTTGGTATTTTTCAAGAACGTTTGCTTCGGTTTGTTTCCATTGAACACTGCAGAAGTTTGAAAGAAGAGGATCAAGAATATTCTATATTAGTATAAATCTACTAGCGTTCAGTCACGAATGTCGTTCTTTTATTAGCTACGCTACTCGTCATCTATTCTGTTGTAAATAGTGAGTAACCTAGCAGTGTGCGGTTTTTAACCAAAATGACAGCTGTTTCTTTACGTTGAATTTAAAGTGTCTGTGAAGAGAATTAAGGTAAAGTTTTGAACGACTAGTCAATTTACACTGACACAATTAGATTATTCGCTCGCGATTTCCATGCGTGATAGTTAACTTGGGCTGCGCTTTCACTTGTTAGTAGAATTCTATTAGTATACTAATGTAAATGCTACAATCTGATTGGCTGAGCTACTCGTGTACTATCAGCCATTATAGTTCACCACTGAATTTTCCCCGATTCTTATTGGTTTAAACTGATCACGTGACGCGATAGTTATCATCCGCGGAGAGACACTATCAGCCCATAGTACTCGTCCGTGAAAAAGTTTCTGTAAACAAGCGAGCTTTTAAAAAAATAAACAATTGAAATTGTATTAAGTGGGTTTTGTTTATTTTCGTTTTTAAATTTTACATTTGGTTTTCACGGCTTTCATCTAAAAAAGTTGAAAATAATTCAGTATGATTTTTGAACTGGAGCGCGGAAGAAAATTTAACGGTGAACAATAAAGACAATAGAGTGTTTATGTCTCGGAACTATCGGTCTGATAGTTACCCCTTGGAAATTTGATGTTCTTAAATCTAGCATATTTGCCCTCGAAGCTTCGCTTCTCGGGCAAATATTTGTTTTAAGAACATCAAATTTCCGCGGGGCAACTATCAGCCGAAAGTTACTCCACAGAAACACTCTATTGTTTAAATAGAAATCTCAAGCTCATAATCTAATTGTTAATTAGACGCATCTAACAGTTGACAAGAACAGTATTATAAAATTGTTAACATTTCAATTAGAATAGGAATTCTAGGATAAAACAGTGATAGTGATTGTGATTGTGATTGTAATATATACCAGACAGCATAAGGAGAAGTCAGTTCGGCCAGTTAGTGTTCACCATTACATTTGTTACCCGTGTAGACGTTATAGATTGCAAAACACTTACAGTCCAAGTTATGTTCAGTTCTTCAGATTTGTTTGATTTTCCCCTGAGGTTGTCCGGAAATTTTTCTGGAGCTGGTAGTGAAAGCAGAGATAAATCGACATTCAGCATCTCCTTGCAGTGCTCATACTTTTTCAGGCCAGCTAAATTTACCATTTAACAAGGCTATGTTCATTTCATGTCCATCCCTGAGCAGACAACTTAACCGGTAAGTAAATAAATTACAGTATTTAGAGAGGAAACCACATCTAATTTTTATGTGGGTCATGTATCCTGGTCGAATTTGAATTTGGAGATTGTCTTTTTTGCGGAGGGAGGAAAACCGGAGAACCCGAAGAAAAACCCTCGGAGCAAGGCAAGAATCGACAACAAACTCAACCCACATATGACACCGGGCCGGAATCGAACCCGGGCTACATTGGTGGGGGGTAAGCGCATTAACCAATGTACCACCCCTGCCGTGTTCAATTAACAACACGTCTAGGAAACTACACGAGTTTCTGTGTAACTGTTATTCAAGGTCAATCTCTCGACTTGTCAACCTCGTTAACCTAAGGTGTCTTTCTCTCTCCACACCCAACAGCGAGAGAAGAGAAAACTATTTGTTTGTCATCTCCAAAATTCTGGGTGACGCGTGACGAGCCTGTGCCATCGCTTTTTTTAAGGGAGGGGGGGGGGGGAGGTGGGGGTGGGGAGGTGGGGGTGGGGGGGGAGACCCTCGGAACGAGGTTGGCTACTTGTCTCTTTTTCGCAAGAGGAATCTTATATATAATTATCATCTATTTCAAACATACCACCAACAGAAGTGCTGCAGACCCCTTCTTCTGTGGGTAAGCTCGGACGACTTGAGCCAAGGCTGGTTACGGCTAACATTCGGAAGCGAAGAGTAGCCCAACCAGTAAGATTTAATCTAATAGATGTGGCATTGGGGTTTGTGACATTGAAGATTAATCTGAAGACATTAGGCTCGTAGTTTGATTCTTGTTCTACCAGGAAATGCGTGATGGGTGCATCATTTGAAGCCCTGGTAATCCAAGACAGCGTTGTAGTTCGATTGTCGCATGTGTCAGTTATTTTCAGATTTGTCGGAGGATATGGAACCTCTGTGGAGAATCATAAAAAGCAACAATTTCTTAACAAGACCAAAATACAATGTTTACGCATTGATATTTTTTAAAATTATATATTAATTTATATTTTAATATTTATACATTAATGATACATTTACATGAACAAATATCGGCCAATTTCATACGTTTGTGACTTAAACAACGTTATAAGCTATGGTGGTGAAACTTTGTTTTTCGTTCGTGAGCCTATATAGCCTCGGTCCAAAAACATGGAAGAAAAGGTTGACGATATTCAACATTTTGACCTTAACCCTGGCGAAATTCCTCGTCAATTTCAAAAGAATTTTAGTCTGTTTCATTTTCAGCTTTCAGGCATATGCCCAAAATTTGAAAACCGAAATTCTCCAAGTCTAATTTAGATTTTTGATCACGTGAACGTTCTTTTATCTTCTAATTAGGATAAATATTTCATCTAGGAAACTTATACATCTAGGAATGAGATCCTGATAAGGTTGACACGGCGGAAATCCCGTTTGCTTACCAAGAACGTAGGCTGACGCGTTTGCGCTGGCATCACCCAAGAAGTTCCTCACACAACATCGATATTGACCAGCATCTTGTTTATTAACCTTGAATATTACCAAGGTTCCATCTGATTCCACTAGATAACGAGCACCAGTCTTTATTTCAGAGCCTCCCTTGTACCACCGAACTGTCGGCTTAGGTGCTGCCTCGGGTTGGCATTTCAACTTTGCTTCACGATCTTTGTACAAGTAAAATGGACCAAACTCTACAAAGGTCGGTGGCATGGCTACAGAAATAAAAACGTCACAAGCAGTCACCTAGCTAATTTAAAAAACAAAAAGATAATAGCGCTTGGGTTTGTCAAGTAAATTGGGAACTTAATCAAGCCACGCACGACGACAACGGCAACGAGAACGTCACTAAACAAAAGGTTTAATGAGCAAAACAAGAGCTCTGCACGTGCGTTATAAATCTTTGAACATTTCTTTGCCGTCCTCTTCAAACAAGGAACGTGAAATGACCAAGTTCTGCGTAGTCTGAGGAATGCGAAAGACGACGGCTATTTTTTCGTATTCACGTGCATTTGGAATTAAACGCTGTCATTGCATACTTAGCCTAAGCATGTTTTTAGTGCCACTTGCATACTGAACAGATCTAGACAAATGCGAATTTCATTGGTAAAATATAAATTTATTTTAAAATAGGCATTGTCCTCGGCGTCGCCGTTGTCGGTGCTTAAGCTCCCTAATGTGTATTATAAAACAACGAAAATGCTTTTGGGGATTAAGAAAAAAAAAAGAAAAAAGAAAAAAAAAACATAAAAAAGCTAGGTAAAGCCCTTAGGGGGTATTACCGGAGAATTTGGGTGGGGCTGTCCACATCAAGGCGCTTTTTGAGAACGCTATCTTATTTCAGAACAAAACATGCGATTTTCCGACTCCATTGTAGATCTAACCATGATCTAATACAGGATTCGAGACCCCATTTCAGATCAGGCTCTGCCCAGTACTGCTTCGGTTTGCAAAAACAATTGACAAGCGCTTCAAATTCACAATGTCAATTAAACCGCAATTCTCAAGAGATGAGTAACAAGAATAATAAATAAGTTCCTTCAAAGAAATAGATCTATTACTGCCCTATATTATACCAAAAGTGCTAAAAATCAGTACCCAATGGCGCTGTTCCTGCCTGGTTAGCTTACATAAGGGAGTATTTCTCCCAGAATAAACGTGAAATCTTGTTTAGCAAAGCCTGCATACCAGTCAACTGGCCTATTAGGCCGAAGTTTATCCCGGTTTCTGTAGCGTGAAGCGACTACGAGTATCTATACTCCTCTCTAGATGGGATGCTAGTCAATCCCAGGGTTCCCCCAGCATTAAGGTCGCCGGTACACAGCGGGCTCGATTCAGGGCTCCATCTAGGACCGCCTGATCTGTAGACGAGCGCACTAACCAAGAGCCCCCCTCCTACCCACCACATCCCCCGCGGAAATCTGGTGAAGGGTTGATAAATTTAGTCCACATTGTGGCAAGGTTAAAATATGGTACGTGGCTCAAGTTAAAACTTGGGGGCACCGGGGATTACAGGGGCAAACATTCAAATCGAGTAATTACCGCGCACATTCACCCAAGTGGAAGACACGATCATTCCCAGTCTATTTTCTGCTACACACTGGTAAACACCATCTTCTTGTAGTGTCACGTTTTCGAACTTCAACGTATCGTTAGCTACTTTTACGTAAGACCTGTAGAAAAAAAAAGATGGCTTAAGACCTTTGTGTACAATTCAATATATTCTGTATTACAATCCATCAAATATTTTCGCTGGCGCGCGATTGGTCTAAACACGTCACGTGACCGAATATTCCCCAGCTGACACTGGGAAATATCCGAGATTAGTATATACCACACAAGTGAATAGTGCTTTTCGCGCGCTCTGACTGGTTAACTCGGAGGTGATTAGCAAGTACTATTCACCTCCGAGCAGTCGGCGCGAGAGATTTTAAAATTTCCGACCGCTTGTCACACATAAAATAACGTTTTGGTCCGCTAATTACTCAGCTTGTGTGGCATATACTAAAACAATTATTCACCTCAGTGTCGGTGAAAGTGATGGATATTTACCTCCACTTCGGTGAATAATTGTTAAATATTCCCCAATTTTCAAAACTGCGTCCGTTGCGAAAAAGATTTGAAGAAGAATAAACGCAATAGCCTCCATTTGGGGTGAAAATATGCTCGGATATTTGTCCTTGCACATTATCTGTTCCTCGAAGCTCACAGTTTTCCTCGAGCTACGCTCTCGGAAACTTTTTGCTTCTCGGAACAGATAATGTCCGCGGACAAATATCCTAGCATATTTTCGCGCCAAATGGAGGCTATTTTTTATTTGTATTGTATCACAGTACATCGCATCGCATCGTATCGTATCGTATCGTATTGTATTGCTTTGTGTTTATTGTATTGTATTGCATCGCATCGTATCGCATTGTATTGCATTACATTGTATTGCATTGTATTGTATTGTATTGTCACTTTATTATGGATAACTCGTATAACATATCTGTTTTCGCTCAAGCATCGATCCTTCATTGACCAATCTTGTTCTGTCAAGATGGCTGGATACTGACCGCGTTGGTTTGGGCATCCGTCTTATGGACCTCGCATGCGTGTTGGTCAATAAACAGGCTGGAAAGAAGTTGGCCTCTATTCAGCCATCTTGATCTCATGCATCAGGCTTGGTCAATAACCCGGAATATATTTATATTCATAAGTGACGTCGTTGCCTGCTTTTAAGATATTTCCACGGGTACCATGTTGGTCAGTCAGTACAAGGTTGGTCCAGTTCAGCCAGACCAGCTTCTTGAAAACGTTTGCCATGCGGAAATGTTGCGAGTCTGACTCAAAGGTTATGCTCATTGCATCCATTTGATTAATTAAGCGTTCTGCCTTTTAGGTAAGAACAGGGCCAGTGCCCACACTTATTCACTAAGATATGTCTGTCTCTGTAAAAATAAGTTCTTTATCCCAAAGATTGTGACACTATATATGCTACATAGTTTACTTACGTCGAGGAAACGATTCTTGTGCCATCTTTGTACCAGGAATATGACGGCACAGGGTCTGCAACAGCGTTGCAAAGTAATGTACCTTTCCCTTGTATGTCAATGCTTTTCTTTTTCGGGGGAGGGATGTCGGCTTTCCACCGTGGAGGAACTAGACAAAGACATGTTGAAACTGGTTAAAAATTCTGCTAGGCAACTCTCTCTATTACAGACAAACTAAATAGTTTCTAAAGAATGCGTTGTACTGCACCAATGGAGAAACAAAATACTTGCGTGATCAAAAGGAAGCCTGAATTCTTCTTCAAGCGAAATCTTGCTCCGGGGAAGAGTTGCTTATCGTCCCGTTGTTTTTGTTTTTGTTGTTTGTTTGTTTTTGTGTTTTGTTTTTCTTTCATGCTAAAGGTACAGACCTGTTTTCAGTTGGTGTCTGACTTTTTTTTTTTTTCCATGCATTGTTCTTCAATTTTCACATACTTTTGTGCTTAAACTTTTTCAGGCAACCAAACAAATGTTCACATTTCGAGAAGTCGAGAGGAGCGATTAACATAAAAGGTGGACTGAAATGATTGAGATCCACCACTGAAAATATTTATATGTACATGTATACACCCTAAGTTTCTCAATTTTTAAGATAATTGTATTGTAGCATAAGGTAATTATACTGTAGTAGATAGTGGGTCCACATCAGCTTTCAGCAGCCATTTCTGTAATTCTGTGAAACCTACTTATCAAATAAAGAATGAATGTATGTACGTATGTATTCATTGTCCAGACTTGTTGCTTCATCCAAATAGACTAACACTATAGCAACGTAATTTACCTTCTACATTCAGGTTTATTGTGTAAACTAAAGGGTTTCCACTGTTTTGAGAATTCTCAGCTTCACAAGTGTATACGTCCTGATGAAGATCCCTCTTCACATTGATAATCTTAAGAAGTCTTCCATAGAAGGCGTCAGGGATCTCAAAGGAATTCCATCCGTTGATGATTTCTTGGCCATTTTTTTTCCAAGTTATTTTTGGTGGAGGCCTGCAAGTTATGATATATAATATGATATGACATGACATGACATGACATGACATGACATAACGTGATGCGATGTGATATGGATGTGGTGTGTTGTGATGTGGTGTTGTGTAGCTCGACGTGATGTGAGGTAATGTGATGTGATGTGATGTGGCGTGATGTGATGTATGATGCAACGTGGCGCGTGATGTGTGATGTGACGTGATTTAATGTGGTGTGATCCGATGTATGATGTGATGTGACGTGATGTGTGGTGTGACGTCATGTTATGTGACGTCATGTGACGTGACGTCATGTGACGTGATGTGGTGTGACGTAATGTAACGCGATGTGGTGTGATGTGATGTGATCGTGAACCGATGAAATAACGCGCGTGGTTTGCACCAGTACAGGCATAAAAGGTTAAGACTGCCCTATCATGCCTCTTTTGCGAGCTTTCATTTTGTTTTTCGAGCTTTCATTTTGTTTTTCGAAACAGTGCTTGGCAGGGAACAGTCAGGGAAAGTTTGAGAAAACTCTTTCGACCATTTTTATTTCTGAGGAATCACCTTAAGACATCTCTTGCCAAGTGGAAAACGTGAGCTCCCGTCAACTAAGAGAGTAATTTATCTACAGACATAAATACGCTCACCTTCCAACAGCAAAGCAGTATAAAGTTTTGTTTTTTTCCTTGGGTAGCCGGTTCACTAGTTGGCGTTATTCTCCAGGCAGGTGACTGTGAGGTTCCAGGATCTACCCCGTCTATGTAAAGAAATTTGATCACATTTTTTTCATTACAAAATAGTGAATTGGTTATGCGGCGCCCGCAGAACTTAAAATTATCTATATATTAACTTCTGAAGTGGCCTCCGTTATAAGCCTGGTGGTTTCTTTTGGAGGTCTCCTTGCCGCTTTTTTAGTATTGCTAATACCAGTTGTTATCATTTACGTAGGAAAGAAATGATGATGATGATGACGATGATGATGATAAAATTTATGTCAAAGACATTAAGCACTTAATGACTGGCCCCCAGAGTGAGAAAAGAGTGAGTTTTGTTTCCCCGAGACCTTCAATGTTCCCCGAGGCGAAGCCGAGCCGTAGGGAAGTCCGAGCCAGAAAATGAAGGCCATTCTATTTTTTCTTTTTTTGCTACCCAAATAGGGGGTCATAGTACCAGGTTAAAGTGCTGGGCGATCCTACCGGGAGAGCGTGGAAACTGGGGATGAGAATTGCGATAGCTTGTGCTCTTCGCGAGCAACATAATTTTTAGAAGGCTGGGTTTTATGAGGAATGGTTTGAAAAGAATCATGCCTGATACGCTCATCTCACATACAAATATGTCGAGCGTTTTCGGAACGGGTCTGTCCACGAATTCTATTACTTAGAAGCTAGCCAAATTAGCGAAAAACGAAATTCTTCGTGAACAGAACTTTGAAGGTGGAGAAAACAACAAGCAATTGGACAAAAAAGATGCTCAACAACGCAACTTGAATAGTAAATATATAAGCTTAACCCTTACGTTAAATATAAAGATTTTTTTTCTTTGTTTTAATTGTGACCAATACTTGTAAAGTACGATTTGATATTGCGATACGAAGCCCAAGTAAACTCTCCTGGGCAGTCTAATTTTATAACAACTGCAATACTTATTGAGGACGGCCTTGGCCAGCCATGCCCTGTAGCCATAGCGACCGGCAGCCAGCCAGCCAGACACAAGCAAGGTGGGGGCGTTGGCTGTGTAGTGACAGACTGCCTGTGATTGATTGAGGGAAAAAGCCTGTGTATTTTCTTGGAAAAAGTGTCAGGGTGGTTGTGTTGAAATTAGCACCGTTTTCATAAATTCAGAAATATATATATAATGGGAAGTTCGATCCTGAAAGAAAAAGAGAGGCTTCCTGAAGACCTCTTTTTCAATTTAGGTTTGCGTAACCGAGCGTATCCGCATGTTCAGTTAGGGGTATTTCATTGTAAAGACATTTTTAGAACAATCAGATAGAGAACGTTTTTTACCTGGTAAGCGCTTCTTTAACATCAAAGGCCCAGAACGATAAATGGTATCTGCTCCAGTTATAGTACATTGGATACCACGTAATGATGCAATGTCGTCGATATCCTTCTGAGTAACATACATAATGAAAAGTTCACCGTTTGGCGCAATACTTCTGCGATGATCTCGTTTGAATGGAATGAAATCTTTGCCTGTCCAGCCGTAGCTGGCGCCGTAGTTGGGCTCATGTTGAGGGCAAGGAAGCCTCAAAGACTGCCCAAGATCGACAGTCACCGTGCGGTTTACTCTACTAGTGAAATTTCCGACATCTAACAGGAAGAAAAGAGGAATTTGTCAACGGGATGTAAATGTCCATTGCCCAAAAATGGCATCGGGATGTCGTCAAAGATTCACAACTCTTGACTAAGGCCCCGTCCACATCACGCCGGAGAAGTTTGAAAGCGCGGCTTAATTTCTACGGTTAGACCTACCGTCCACACTAATCCGTCACGGAACGGAGCTTTTCGAAAACGCTCTTGAAACCGGTGGCATTTTTTGATATTGTCAAATTTCAATAACCATACCAATACGCAACTTTCGGCAACGTTTTTTTTTTTTTTAATTGTACACAGGGTTCAGAGCCACCTTAATGTTTTGAAAAATTAAGGTGGCTCTGAACTCTACGTACAGAATGTTTTAAACTTTGTCAAAAGTTTAGTATTATAATGCTTATCGCAATTCGATAATATATATGAAAAAACTCACCTTGCCGTTTTTGGATTGTAAGCCCCCTAAAGCTGTAATTAGTAATGGTAATAGGACTGAGTGGAGTCCAATTCGGTCGGTTATCATAAGAGTGATAACAAAATCGGACGACCGCGCAGCGGGAGTCCGATTTGTTTATCACGAGTATGATTACAGACCGAATTAGATGACACTAAGTCTTGTTTTCAATTAATCATAAAAATTACAATTTCCGAGAAAAGAAGAATAGCCAAATTATGAAAGAAAGGGAAAATTTGCATTTAAATACCTACAAAGGAGATGTCAACATTCTAAGGCCACCGCGCCTCCTACCGGCAATTGGGCGCCAAAAACACAAAAGCAAGCGCGTGCGCGCACGCACGTAACTACAACTTTGAATGTGATGGGTTGATTTAAACTACAACTTTGAATGTCATTGGCTTATTGAACTGTCTGATAACAAACTGTCCAATAACAAACTGTCCAATAACAAACTGCCCAATAACAAACTCTCCGATAACAAACTGTCCGATAACAACTTGACAAGTGAATTAATGGAAAATAAGAGTTTTTTAAAACGATCACAATCGAGGAAATTGTAATTCTTATGATTAAGGGTGTTTTTAGCACGTCATACCGTTGCTATGGTAATCTATTGTGTCAGGAAAATGATAACTGCGTGTTCACCAATGACTGGGCAGATTTTTGATGCCATGATTGTAGCGTCAAGTGATAAAGAGTGGTTATAACGACCTATCAAAATCAAAGTGCTGGAAACTGTTTTCAATAATCTTAAGAAAATGGCTGCTCTTTCTTTGCTTCCAAGCTCTTCAGAGAGTTAAATGGCCTGCTTTGACTCGTAAACGAGAGTCATGGCGAACTGTTTTTTTCTGTTTTTTTTTTTCCCCCAAAATCTCCTAAAATAAATGGTGAGATATCTGATAACTGTTTATACGTCCAGGTAAAGACCGCTCTAAAGTCACTGTATTCTGACGGTGATCTTATAATGATCTCAAAACATGAATTAATCTGAATATTGAAATGTTAACTCTCACATGTTACCGCAACTTTAAGCTTCCTGCTGAATACTTCTTTATCGGAGGTGGTATCTTTCACAAAACACTGATAATTTCCACTATTTTCGGCTTCGAGATACTCCCCAATTAGAGAACCATCAGCTCCCAGCTTGTACTTTGCACCAAAAACTATGTTCGTTCCATTATGTTGCCATCTCCACTGCAAATCTGAACCCGAGGCCTTGCAAGGGAGTCTGAAGCCCCACTTTCTGCGAAACTTAACTTCATCTGGTTTCACCAAATCATACGATAAAAATCCTGTGATCTGTGGAGGAGCAGCTCTTATTTGCCCTGAAGACATAAATATAGATATCAGGAAATAGTATCATGATAAGTAATAGAATCAACGTCAATGCATGACAAAACGAGCAGGCTAACCTTCGAGTCGCACGCGCGAGCGGCGAACAACGCTTACCTATTTATCCTGAATCGAAGCGAGGAGAACTGGGAACGAAACCCTTAAATTTTCGAAAATTTAAGGTGGCTCTGAACCCTACCAACAGAATTTTTTAAAAACTTTGCCAAACGTTGAGTATTATCATTTTTATCAAAAGTTGATAATATAAAGAAAATTCACCGTGCCGTTTTTGAATTATAAGCGTCTAAAGCTGTAATTAAAGGTGTTTTTAGGAGGTCATACTGTTGCTATAGTAACCTATTGTGTCACAAAAACGATAACAACGTGTTCAGCAATGATCGGGCAATTTTTTGATATCATGATTGTAGCATCAAGTGGTAAAGAGTGGTTATAACGACCCATCTAAATGTAAGTGCCGGAAATTGTTTTGAGCCACCTTAAGAAAGAGGAAATTATGCAATACCTTCAAAACTTTAAGAAGTCGTAGATTACAAGTGATTTAATGAGGTGATGTGATATATTTAAATGGTTTATTATTTTGGAAATAATGATTTTCTAATTAATGATTGAAAATAATTATAAATATTTTTTTAACCTGATTATTAATTCACTCCGTCTTCTATTCTGTTTGCAGAACACTGAAATGGTTAATAATGGTGTATTGGCCTTACTTCACATAGTTATCAGTGCATTTACAAGTATTGAACAATAGGCAGTAACAACCATGCATGCAAGATGCAATATATGTTTCACTAGTCAAGACAGTGATGATCAGTGATGACAGAGGCTGTTGATCATCCTTTGAGATTTATGTTACAGTAAAACCGCGGATGTATTTATGTAAGAACCTAGTGGTGTATTTATCAGATCCCGCTAGCAGAAATTTGCTATTATTTTTAATAGCCAAAAATATAAGAACCTGTTTAACCGAGCAAGATCAAACAGGTTCTTATATGTACAGTACGTGGGTTACAGTTAAATTATGATGAACATTTTAGCCTAAGAGTGTGGCTTTGAGATTGCAAATTTACATTACAAGAAAATACATGACACAATTGTGATTAAAATACTGTATATTCAAGGACCAAACGGTTTGAAACCTAGGTATATTTATTTTTCTAGTAATCAACTCAAATATCTCTTTCATAGAGATTAAGAACCTAATTAAAAACCTACTAAGCCTAAATTGCCAATAGCTACACTGAGATACATATATGTTATTTGCCGGCTGGGAGGTCCGTATGGTGAAAAACTGTGACCGAGGTCTTGAAAATGCTGCCCGAGGCCTGCGGCCTCGGGCAGCATTTTCAAGCCCGAGGTCACAGTTTTTCACCATATGGGCCGACCGTAAGCCGGCAAATAACATGTTTATTTATTTATTTTTTTTTCCTGCAGTAAATTAGTTTTACAGATTACAAATGGGTTCTTTCATTGAATCGGCTTGCGCGCCGTCTACTACCGATTTGTAAAAATCTCGGCAACGAGCGAGTAACTCAGATAGTAGACAAAGAAAGATGTATTAAAAAACATATTTTTTTCGAACTACTTTGTGTTAGTTGCATTTATTTCACCAGTTAAGTTCTCCAAAATTGTTTTTACGGTGTGAAATTTCGTGCGAAGTTTGAAGTTTTACTACAAAAATAATTTCTGTCAGTCGTTGCTTTTAAAATCACTTCGTCACTTTTCTACCGTAAATTGAATAGCAGAAAGCGAGGAAATGCGTTAAATGTATTCCACAGAAATTCTTCTAAATACAGCAACGATCAGAGAGGTAAACTCGACTGAAACTGACTCAAATTTAACGGCGAGGATTACGCGCCATTACAGTGCCAAGCTACAAACAATTAAGCAAACTCTCACAACTTCAAAACACTCAATTGAATTTACTTACAGTGACTTTCCTTGTCATTTTAAACTGAACAGAGATAAACTTGCGTTGACTAATCGTCGATGGATGTGTAAACAAGGCAAAAGATTGACGATTACCGCTAACTTTTAGGAGCGAAATTCAGGCAGCAGGAAAAAAATCCGGCCCGTGGGCCGTATCGTAAAAAGCTGGACCGGTCACGTGCGTATGATTAGCCAATCAAATTCGAGGATTTAGGATTCCGGCCCGCTCAGATGCTCAAGAAAAAAAATAAAAGAACCTATTTTGCCAGACTTCAAAACATGTAGCTTCTTGCACATGGGGTTTTACAGCAGTTATGTTCTAATATGCCATTTAGAAAACAGTCCTAAGAAAATACAGGCGCTGATTGGTTAAAAATCGTGTTTCTATTGAACAATTAGATTATGGGCTCGAGATTTCTATCGCGTGATAGTTGACGAGGGCGCAGCCCGATTCAACTATCACGCATAGAAATCTCAAGCTCATAATATAATTGTTTTATTATAAAGCTACTAGTCATTGAAAACTTTATCTAAATCCTCTTCACAGACACCTCGAAAATGCAAAGAGGCGGCCGCCAGTTCGTTAACAAGCGCACACTGCTACGCTACTCACTATCTATCACAGATTATATAATAACCCAAGTTATTCTCGCATTTCGATTGGTTCTCGCCTATGATCTATTAGAGGACAGACGCACGATTGACGTCATCATTTCAAAGTTTTTCCCTATGTGTTTTAAAATGGCGGAAAGTTTTGAGAATTTAGATAATATTTTACATGACTGGGCAAAAGATAAGGTACAAGAAAGTCTTGTCCAGGCATTGAACAGGTACCAGAAGCATAGTCTAGCAGGAAGAAGAAAGATAAAGCCGTTTCTGTTTTAGAAAATGACTCGGAAAAAATACTCGAGCAGTCTCAGTCGGCAGTCGAGCGAGACTGAACCAAACACAAAATTGGTCGTGGTAAGCCGAGACCATTGCTTTATCTCGAATTTAACAAACCCAATAAACAAAATGTTTATGAGATTGATTTATTTAAAACATTGAACTTTTCTCAGTCCCAGAATAATTGGTGACACAGTGATTGTCTGGAATAAAACATCAAAACCACTTCTTAAAATCAGTTAAAATAAACACACAACCTTGCTTTCCGATGCGAATGTTCCAGTCCGTTTCAGGGCACAGCTGCGAGCAAAGTATAGCTCACTACAGCTGACGGCCAACTGTAGCGCAGCTAGAAGGTGTCTCCGACACTATTTCACACTGATTTGAGAATCACCAACCACAGAGGACACAAATTTCCACCATCACTAACGTTCCTTTCATTCAAAACTCGAATCGAATGGCCTCCAGGTTGACCGCAACCGCAAGTTTTCCGAGCGTAGTTTTTCAACTCCTGCAATATTCGAAGCAACATCCAAACTTTTCGCCTCACAGGGCTGCTCTGATGACAAAAACTGACTTGACTTATCCGGCATTTTCTTTAAGATTTGTAGATTTCGCAGTTCAATTTTGCTTTCGCTGTAAGTTTTCATTCCACGAGAAGCGACGCTCGAGTCAAGTTTGACAGTGGCGCGATTTTCCTGGACCAATCAAAATTCTCTGCTACGCATAGCAACCAATGAGATTGCTCCAATTTGTATAGACAATAGATTACGTCAAATGGCTTTTTTCGTGTTCGCCAAAGTGGGCAAAGGCCGGCTTTCGAGTTATGTTGAAAGATTTTGAAATAAAAAAAGCTTTATCTGTAGTAGTTTGTTTCGTTATTATATAAAACAAATAGATTCCATGTTGCCGTGCGTCTGTTCAATAATAGATCACAGAAGACGTCAAAATGTGGTAAGAACATCAGTGACACACTCGGCTATCGCCTCGTGTGCCACTTTTTTGTTCTTACCACATTTTGACGTCATCTGTGATCTATTACTGAACAGACGCACGGCAACATGGAATCTATTTGTTAAATAGATAGTGAGTAGCGTAGCCAATCAGCGAACGGGATTCGTGATAGAACGCTAGCAGATTTACACTAAAACTCGATAGAAACACAGATTAGCACGAGCTGTTAACGTTGACGTAATGATGGCGCGAGCAACGAGAATTTACATTTCGATAATCAAAGTTAACAAGTTGTTTTCCTTTTTTTTCGTCGCGATGTTTTCTAAAAGAAATAGAAAACATGTTCTCTGTGTTTCTATCGAGTTATAGAAAAACTCGAAAAAGCTGTGCGAACACGAGCCGCAAATTTCTCTTTCTCCCAAAATTCCAATCGTGTTTCTATTACTCGATAGAAACACGGTATATGTTTTCTATTTCTTAAATGTTACACTAAACGAGTAGTGATTGAACAAAACAACATTAAATACAATGACAACATACAATGATCTTTTTGGCCATATTTTGTGTCAGAAACCAAGCAGAAAGGGTAAACAAATATCAGCTGTATTCAAACAAGAACAAGAAAATGGTGGCTTTTGAAATATATTTCTTATATATAATGTTTCAGTGAAATGCGTTTTTGTGTCTTTTAAGAACAAAACTTTGGTGGAAATCACACTTGAATATTGAACTAAACACAGACAACTGACTGTGAAACAACTTGTTTGACAATATTTACTAGACCAATGGCCACCTCTTGTTTTATTGTGCATGGGAACATTTAGTTGTTAATGTTTCTTTTAGCTGCTTTATTATGTGTTTTTTTACCCTCTTGAGTGTGACTTGAAGCTCTTCTGACTAGATCCTTATTGAAGGCTCCAAACATGGCTAAATAGCTAACAATTAAAAGTTAGGGGAGACAAATTACTTCTTCCGATGCTAGTTAGGAGTTTTGACTTTATTGCATTGAATTTCAGCCAGCATCAACTGACACAAGAGAGAGGATTCTGCTCAGTCCCACCACTGTGCATTATTTTTTCACCCTGTTTCATTCTCTTCACCTCTCACTCCAAACACAGGTTGTACCTTCAGTTACATCTAGTTACGCTTAAGCATCCGTTTGTTGGTTTATGTTCCAATTTTTTTGCCAGAATTTTAGAAATGGTAGTTAAATGTCATCGCTTCTGCATGCATTGCGTGCCGTTTATTAGACAAAGGAGCCAAGAAGACATAGCGATGTGCACGCGTCCTCTCGCTCAAATCCTACCGGAAACGAACTTGATTAGTGAGCCTCTGTACTTTGGGAAATAGAGTGGTATAGTCGGAAAACCTTATTTTTTTATTTTAATAAATATATCTTTATAAACTACAATTCTTAAGCTTTCAGAAAATATAACTTTAATTGTGTTTGCGTCAAAAGTCCGACCGTAATGCAGCGCCAACGAAAGATAGTCATTTGGGGTATAGAGTTGCTCGCAAATATGGGCGAAATTTAAGGATACCTCTAAGTATAACAGAACAAAACACATGGTTCACTTGACATCTTGCCGAACATTGTCAAGTGACAGATTATGTGTTTAAATTTGAAAAAGCTGACAAAATCAAGTCCTTACTCTTGACGAATTTGAACAAAATTCTTTTTCCGAAAATCAAAAGTCCTCTGAAATTGTAAAGCCTTCTTCTGGCTCTAGATTTATTTCGAAAAGATACAAAATGGTGTCAAAGTAAAGGTACAGTAATATTATAATACATTATACATATAATGATAACACTCTTACCACTGATCCGTGTTGTGAGGCAGGAAATCCAAACTAGAAAACCAATCCGCCAAATTATGAAGCTTTAGATGCCTGTATCATATAAGAAACCAAGAAAAGATCCGTTCAATTTCTTTGTTTAGTGTCAAATCGCGGTCCCTCGATAGCAACCCCTAAACTAGGCCGAGATATCTCGCTGACAGAACGAGCATGGGAAATTAGTTTGAGCAAAGTGTTTAGCCGGTCGCCGATCTTTTGCACTTTGTACAGAACCTGAAACTCGTGTTGACGAAGAAATAACGACTGGCTTGTTTCTTCTACAAATTGGCGGAGAACAACGTTTATGGGCAAGAAACAATTTATAAAATCAAATTCTCGTGTTCGATGCTCGATCATATCGAATTCACTGCGCAATTGCACAACTGAGCTAAATTTACTTTGACTGGCATTTTGTTCGGCTAGCCGAGATTCATGTTTGCGCGGCGGGAACATACCTTATTGCTGACAAGAGTAATGTTCTTTGACCAAGATGTCCTTATAAGTACCGTGCAGGTCTTGAAAAGTTATCGGAGAAAGCTGAAACAAGCTATAAGCTGACGCTCTTTATCAGGTTTCAACAAAGAAATTTTGGTCAGTAAAAAGCTTATATTGTCTGAGAATCTATGACGTCGATCCGGTGTTTTAGGTCACTTTGCAAATGACTTATTTTCGCCAGAGTGAACAAAATATTTGTGAACTTCGTCACGTTTTTGTTTGCAACGTCACGTTGTCGTTTGCAAGCCTGAATAAAATATTTGTGAGCCTCGTCACGTTCTCTCTTTAAATATTTTTTCATCTCGTTTTTTTTAATAAGTAGTTGTTTCGAAGAACATTTCCACACGAGCATGTAACATAAATGAATCACCTGTCAGAATAGTGTTACCATTTCCGCGCGAAGGCGACTTGGGGACTGACTACGCCGCAAAATTGGAATTGACATTCGCCCCGTGTATACAAGCCGTAAGATCGGACACGAGATCAAACCAAAAGAAAAGAGGCAACCTGTCATTAACTAGCAACGCGTTGTTTACTATTACAAGTGTGGTTTGTGCGATGCAAACTATGTCGGGTATACGTGCCGACACCTCTATCAGCGCGTTGAGGAACACAAAGGATCGTCTTCGATCGGGAATCACATTAAAGAGCAACATGGAACAGTCCCAAGTGACGTATATCGTGATTTTAAGATCTTGAGGAAGTGCCGAAATAAATTTGACTGCCTGATCTATGAAATGTCCTTTATAAAGGAGTTTAAGCCAACTTTGAACAAACAGTCTGATTCAATCCGTGCAAAGTTATTATGGTTGACAAATATAGAAGCAGAACTTCTTTAGCTAGAAAACGCTTCAAGTATGAGAAATAATGGAGGGGAGCTACGATAAAAATTTTGTAGCTATGACACGAAGCTGAAATTGTGCAGCCACGTGAGTCACGGAATATTGACAGAAAGGTGCTACCTTGGACAGTTAAATATTTAAACAAACGTTCATTGAAAGCAAATTTACTAAAGGCAGGAATTTAAATACCAAAGAGAAACAGGAAAGGAAGTCACTTACTCCTTCTAAATACGCAAATTAAGGCCTCGTGGTTAAGAGCAGGCAGAAATTCTAGCACGTCGGCAGGAAATGTGCGGTTTTCATGAATGACTTCAATCTGACAGGAGAAACGAAAACGATCAGTGACGAGATGTTGCTTCAACATTTTTTCCTGTTTTATCTTTTGGAAGTTCCACCGCAAAAACAAGATGTCTATTATACTGCGCGAGAAATTTAGTTCCTCTAGGTCGGTTTTCACTTGCGCATATAATTTCAAAAAGAACAAGGTTAAAGCAATATACCCAGCCGCAGTAAGGTTATTATCGTGGCAAAGCACATTAATTATACGACATCTTACCCCGTCTGAGTATTTTTCTTATGCTTAGACTTAAATGCGCGAATGAAGACCAGTCTTTGGGGATTAACAAGTTGTGCGTGTAAGTCAAATGTTATAAAATTGTGCAAGCTCAGTAGTAGTACAGGTGTCAGCTTCTTGATCGCGGTTTGTATCTGACCCGGTAAAAAAAAAATATATGTAGTCAATGAATTGATTAAATACTTGTCAACTTTCAGAATTTCCGGTTACTTTTATTTCGTCACGGTCATGTTTCAAAGCCTTCATGGGCTGTTCATTTCCTACCAGGTAAAAATGTGATCAATGACAGTCAAATTTTTGAATTTCTGGATAGAAAAATTCCCGAGAAATTCACAGTACAAATCGGACCTTTTCAACTCGGTTTGCACCACCTTAAAAACCCGAACTACCATACCGATCATGATCTTAATAGTACTTTTTTATTGTGAGCGGACTTGTTCGATATAAGGTTGTCTTTTCCAAAAGGTTTTTAGGACGGGTCCGTAACATGATTAATATGGGCGTGTGTAACAGACGTGACGAGCGACAATGAAATCTTTTCAAATCTGTGTTCTCAAGAAATGTTTGTGCATATCGCTTTGTTTACTTAAACTTTTGAATTATTAATATTAAAGTAGCTGTTACTAACAGCTTGGTTTACCTGAGTTCCGTGACATTTTATTGCTATCTAGTTGACCGAATGTTTGGAACAAAAATTTCTATACTTCGTGTTAGTTATTTCAATGACGGTTTCAGTTTTTGTCTACTGCTGAAAAGTGATACTAAGAGAAACGTTCGGATCTCGCAAAGGCTTAATTTGCATTTTTTTCTCATCCTCGAATGCACGTCTCACATGGATCAGTCAAACATTGTCACTCTGCACTAATGTTATTACTTGATTCTGTTGTTACTGACCTATTACATTGCACTTGACTATTCAGAAAAACAGCGTTCAAATTTTCGTTATTGGTTGAATAAACGTTACATCTGAAAGTAAATCAAATTAACTAGAAGTGTTTTAGCAATTCGCGAAGTCCATCTCTTTTTTGTTATGCGTGGTCAAACGCACGCCTTCATCAGGAAGGCCTTAACTCCCTATTAAGGTCCGGTAATACGGGCAACATTTTTCTTTGACTTGCCTCGCAACATTGTTGCATTGCAAGCTGAAACACATTGTTGCGCGTATTACCACGTTTATGACCAACTTGTCTCGCTGTAAAATACAGTGTTGCAAGTTGAGGCAACATGTTGCGCAAAGTACACTCAAGTTCTACTTTCTGCCGCAAATTTTAGTTTTGCTGCTCGTATTACAACTTATTTCGCAACAAATTTGAATTCAACGTTTGTGATTGGCTGTCGCAAAGCGCAGCAAATAGTAATAAAAAAACATGGCGGACGGTGAAGGCGAGCCTGAATTCGAAGTACAGCAGTAACTCTCGGAAAGTCATAAATTTGTCCTGTACAAAGACCTCGAGGACCATCATAGTCTTTGGGACACCTCGTTAGTCCCTTCAAAACAAGCAGCAAAAAAGGCAAAAGGCTTGGAAGAACTGTCGTAAAAATACAACTTTTCGCCTAGCTATCTGAAACGACACTGAGCTTCATAGTGAGAGAACTTCGCTGGCATGGAAAATTAAGAAGAGAATCACGGCCAGAAGTCGAAGTGGAAGTTCGTGGAAACGCTAAATTATATGAAAGAAGGCGCCATCTTTATTTACACACGATTGACCAATTATACATGAAGAATTCCGCAGACTTGCAACGCTGTATTTTGCTGCGAGACAAGCCGGTCACAAACTTGGTAATACGCGCAACAGAGGGTTTCAACTTGCACTGCAACAAAGTTGCGAGACAAGTTGAAGAAAAATGTTGCCGTATTACCGGACCTTTAGAGAGCTTAAGCAAACCACGTCGACGACGGCAACGGGAACGTTACTGAACAAAAGGTTTAACCCTATGAATACCAAATTTTCGCCAAAAAATAACGCTTTTAACCGTTTAGTCAGGTTTTTTGGCTGCCATGACGCTAAACAAGCCAAAGTTTTGCTAAGAAAGCTTTTTTTTTACCAAAAGGAGAGATTTTTCGAGGATTACGTACAAAATTGAGCAGTATTCCAATTCCGGGCATGCGCATAAGCCAAAATTTGGACTTTGCCATTAATCGTTCACAGTTTTGTTTGTTGCCCATTCCTTTCCTTTTTCTCAGCCCTTTTACTCTGGCTATCTTTTGCGTTGCATTTTCTTTCTGGCTGCCGTGAAAAGTTGGATTTTAATTACGGGCGAAGCCTAGAAATGGACCTTGATCAATCAGAGGCATAGTGGACCATTTTTCCACCGTTCTTGCACTAAAACTGATAACGTTGTTTTTCGATTTGCGACGTCGGAATGTCGTCGATATCTAAACCTGACCATGTACGGAAAGGCCTAGCCTAGTACTACTGTCTGCTTATCAAGAATATCTGATGAAATTTAAATTGATGACGTCACAAGTGGTACAATTATATGCGTAATTGGGGCTCAAAGAGTTAATGAGCAAAACAATAGCTGTGCACGTGCGTTACAGAGCACTTAATGACTGGCCCCAAGGAAAACAGTGAGTTTTGTTTCCCCGAAACCCTCAATGTTTCACTGCTGGACCAGTCATTAAGTGTTTTGTTATACCTCCTAACTCAAATACAGCAAAAAAAAAAAAACAAAACAAAAACTACGAAGAAATCGTTTACTTGAGGTCGGCTCGCACGACCTGATCACGTGCGAGTCGAAAGTTCAAGTTGTTGTTTCCCTAGGGAGTTAGTGAGTTTTGTTCGCGCTAGCGGGTTTTGACCCACGGCACGTGACATGTTCTCCTCCAATCGGAAAACGTATTTGAGTTTGAAGGTATAACAAAAATTTTTGTACATTTCTGTCCTCTGCAAAACAACAGCCTGAAGTTGTGCTTCGTCGACGGAATATGGACGACGACGGCTAATTTTTCGCACTTCCATTTGGAATTGAACGCCGTCGCTGCATATTTAGCTTAAGCACGTTTTTAGAGTCATTGGCGTACCGAACAGATCTAGACAATCGCGGACTTCGCCTGTAAAATATAAATTCAATTTTTACTAGGTGTCGTCTTCGCCACACACTTATAATTTTTACAATACATATACGTACATTAATTAAAATTCTAAAACAACTACTTACTTTACTTACTTACACAAGTTTGCCTAATGCCTATCTACATATTAACCAAAAGTTACATTACAGTCAGTACAGTTCTAAAAACATAGTATAAGCACACTTATAAATAGATTGCAAATTAAGGTACAGAGCCCATGCACAAATCCCACTTCTTATTAAATTTGTCCATGTTATTAGTATTAACACAAATAAAATTTTTTGTTTCATACTTAACTTTTGCCTTTAGTTTAAACATGTTTATAACAGGAGGAGTCAGATTTCTTCTGCAGTCCCATATATATAATTTAGCGATTAGTATCAGATAGTTCAATAAAGGGTAATTTGCGTAAATAATGCCAATCGATCATGACATCTTGCAGAGTAAGGTAGGCGAATTCTCTTGTCAGTAGGTAGAAGAAGTATTCAAAATCTTTCCAAAAATGTTGCACAAGGCGACAATGAAAAAGGAGATGGTGAGGGGTTTTTTGGTTCTGATTTACAGAACGAACGTTTATCCTCTGAGATGTAACCCATCTTAAATAACTTTGTATTAGTAAATAGTATTGAATTAACTGAGGACTTTGTATTGAAATGCTTTTGTGTATGGTTCAAAGGACACCTTATGCGGTAGCCAGAAAACGTTTTTCAAATGATCTTCTGACAAATTAAAAGTTTGTCTCAGATGTTGAGAATTGTTTGGAAGTTGGGCTTTTGAGCTTTTTATCAATGTGTAGTAGTCCTTAGATTTCTTTTTTAACACATCAAAGTCTTTGTTATCTATCTTTACGCCAAGAATTATATTTTCTTCTTCATCCAAATTTTCTTTTTGTAGGGTAGTTCCTAAATCTTTTAAAAACTCGACAATATTGGTATCCTTATTTGGTGCATAAATATTGATCAATAAATACATTTTATCTTGAGTCATTGGCAAACATTAAGACATCGAGAGCTTCGCAAGGCGTCGCACTAGTTTGCTGGAGAGATAGGTAGACGACAATAGAAACGAATCGTTTGGGATAAATGGCCACGAATGTGACAAGTTTAATTGAAACTAAGGTTACAAACAAAGATTAAAATCTCTCCAGGAAAGGTGGGGTTAAAACTTTCGCCACCAGTAAAAACTAAAGTAAAATACTACCTAAGATATGTTCACAGTCTGCGGGTCGGTGACCGGGGGGGTGGAGGGAAAAAGGACAAATACGTCTGAACGCTAAAAAGCAGAAAAGTTCTTCTTGCGATGATGGCAATAGTAGAAAGGGGCCGCGTGTACGAGATAACCAACCTTTTGTACTTAACTTTGACACGCGCCCATTTTTCATTGGACAGGAGACTTCCATTGTTACAAGATTAGAGCACAACCCGCAAACTAATAAGAAACAGGAAATGCTTCGTGATAAAATAACATTATGCTTTCGGTTATCGGCAATATGTTTGTTTTTTATCTTTAATCTCCGCCTTCAGGATCACATATCGTCCTACTGGATCTAAAATTTTGGAATGAATAAAACAATCAACTCCTTTCTTAAAAAGAATGGCAACACCGCTTGAATTGAGGCTTCCATGCGACATTATAATCTCACCTCCCCATTCATTTTTCCATTATCTTTTAGTCTCATGTTTTGAATGCGTTTCCTGCAAAAATATGAAATCTGCCTTTTGTTTTCTACACCAAGTGTAGATTGTCCTCCTTTTTCGAAAGTTATTTATGCCCTTCACATTCAAAGAGACCAATTTACATTTATCCAGAATCATCTAAATCTATTAGACCTCCAATAGATGAGATTGCAGAAGTTTATCAGAAAGGCAAACAAAACATAAACAAATATGGACCTTATGCATGGATGAAAAACATTTGTTCCAAAAAGTGTGATTTTTTGGGTTGTGCGCCTTTGATCGAACCCAAGCTTAAGGGATATGTAAACAACACTGTACATGCTTCTTTGAAAATATAACGAGAAAAAGTTAACAAGTAACAGCATAACTAGACAACAAAGAGCCAGAAAATCTTTCAACAACTTAAAAAACGAAAAACAGATTCTAAAGCACAATGAAAACACCTCACAAAACATTGGGAGATGAATAATTGAAACCCTTCCCTTGTGCTCCAAAATGAAATATAATCGAGCCTTTCTAAAACAGTACCATCCATAACTTTCAATCTCTCAGCCTTCCGCTCCTTCACCGCTTAAAGCATTTAAAATACAAAGCAAAGTGCTAATGACCGCTAATTAGCGAACTCTTCTACTAACAAGATTCTATGTAAATACAACGGGAGAAAAAAAAAAATGAATAAATAAATAAATAAATAAATAAATAAATAAATAAGAGGCACAGTGCATAACAATTACTTATTACAGCTTAACATATCTGCCGTCAATGTAGAGCTTATCAGGCTCTATCTTGTAATCCGTACCTTTAAGTTTCCGTCCATGCACATTTAAAAACTCTCTCTCCATCCGGAAATCTTATAGAAAGCGGGCTATGATAGTCCGACTGCCGTTTCCGTCCATCCTTGGCTTTCCCATCCTATGCACCCGCTAAATTCAATATCTTTTGCGTCCTTGATTCCCAGTACATTTTCCATGAGGTTTGCCAACACTTTCTTCGTATCTTCATTTGAAGTTGCATTTTGTTGATCAGTCGTTTCCACTAATTCGGGTATACCCTCAAGCTTTAGGTTCTCCCGTCGGCTGTACGCCTCGAGGTAGAGGACTTGTTTGCGGCATTCGCTAACTTCATCCTTTCTCTTGTCCGAAATGGTCTGAAGAGCCGTCTTTTAAAAGCTCTATAATTTGTTCGTCCACAAATTCAGCATTCTTTTCTATGTGTGAAAATTTTCCGTCGAGAGTTTTCTGTTTGTCTTGGACAAAAGCAATTACTGCCTCCAAATGGGAGACCTTATCTTGTATTCCCTTTACTGTCAGGTTTAATTCTTCCATCTTTGAATTTAGGCTGATAAGCTTTACAAGGATAAGATCTAATTTCTCGGTAACGCCGTCTGTAAGGTTCAGCGCCGCCATTATTTCGTCGTCGCCGTTCAACTTACTAAATACACTTGCCGGGGAGTATGACTGTTTCCACCTTTTTTCTCCGGGCGCAGTTTCGACAGCGCTGCTGGACGTGTTGCCAATTCTTGTTTTTCTCTTTGGAGTTATAAATAAACTCGATAATTATAATTATAATTCCATGAACACTTCAAATGCTGCTCAAACGGTGAACGGAGCTGTCCAACACACGTCTACATCCCTCAACGGTCGGCCCCAGTCTTTCTTGCTTAAGCTCGCTAATAATATCAGGCTTCCGCCACGAGGAGATCATGAGTCATATTATTATATGTTCTAAGCAGTCTGTGAAATACATCAGGAAGCTCAGTGACTTCGCTTTATAGCTCTCCAGGCGTAGTCAATCGATAAACCAATAATCGATATCAGCCGGTGAAAATCGATGAAGAAAAAAGTTGTGAGTTCGATTGTTATCGATTGCCGATATCGATTGATATTGTTAAATCGATTAATTTCCGATATCGATTTTTATCTAATTGCTAAATGGTTGTTGCCGATTTTTTTAATCAACAACAATCGATATTCCAATCGATATTCCTGAAGACAGGAATTATCTGCTAATTTTGTCAATCGATAGCAATTGATAATATTGTTTTTCTGTGGGCTCTATTATCAATTGCAGATATTAATCGACAGCAATCGGCGATTGATATCGATTGATATCCTTGGAAAGTATTGATTTCCGATATCGATTTTTATCGATTGACTACCATGACTGGAGCTCTCTTAGTTAAAAAAAAGTTTTTTTTAACCAAATCTTCATCACGGCCAGTCAGTTAATGGATTGAAAAATGTGTTCTTTTACACTAGATGAGTCACTACAATTGAGGCCTACAATTCACTACAAGCGGTGAACAAAGAACGATGAAAAGAAAAGAATAATATTTCTCTGCATGCGCACTTCTATATCGGCTACTTTGGCAAGGAAAAATTCGCCTCAGCAGTTTAAAACCCTTTTCATAAATCCAGACATATCACGATCTTACCTGCAATGTATATGGTTGAAACAATGCATACAGACATACTTTCATACATGCATACTTTGTTTGATAAGTAGGCTGTTACAAAAATGTTACCTGAAAGCAGGAGCCATAATCGGGGACGGAGACCGTAAGCGTGCGCCATTTCAAGTATTGGGGTTGTCCCCATGATATGGGACAATAATTCTATTTTTAGAACAAATTGCGCCATCACCTGCGGCACACGCGCGTACATGCTGCGAGGATTTTTGCGGATGTCGCGCGGGGGAAATGGCGTCCGAAATTCCCGAAATGTTTCACATGATGTTTTTGCCCCACAACTCAACGCGTTTACGTCTGTTGGAATTTTGCTTAAGTATTTTCGTCGTAAGCTGCTCCAGTTTGAGTGAAGTAAGACAGTGTCGAATTTAGGTATGTTCCGCTGTAAGCTTATATATATCGCTGACCAAGTTGTGTTCCGACTGATGCTTCTTTTACATGAGCTGTACATTACTCCACTTTAAATTTCACATATGTTGAAGATTAACAGCTTTTCCATTACACAGCAAAAAACTAGCTGGATATATTTAGATATAGCAGAGCTTCAGGACTTCATTGTTTCCTAGCTCCTCTTGCCACACGCTTGCGAGGAATTTGTCAGTCTATCGCGACCGAAAAGTAAAACAAAATAATTGCTAGTTTGAGTTTCGCTTGAATTGTAAGCAACGCTTGATGTTTCATCAAGTCCCAATAACTTTACGTCCGTAGATACTGCTCAGTTTTATTCGCGTTAAAATCCAGTAAAGTCTCTGTTGTCGATGAATGAGAGCGCCCGCCGATGCGTGTTTTGTACAGTCAGTAAACATGACAAATTGTACTTCCGCCGCACTATCATGTGAAAGCGTACATCGAACTCAAACAATAGCTCTATAGTTTTTAAATATGTTTAAGATTGATAAATGTTTGAGAACATATTAAAAGTTAAGCTGAAAATATGTGAATAAAGCAGAAACAATCAGCAAAGTTACGATGACGCTTTCTTTAATCAACTTGGAATAACGATTTCGATTTAGATGATCGAGTTATCAAAACTCCTTGTCTATTTTCATTTTCGCAGTGTAAAACTTCACTATGCTTATGTTGAAGAAACACACATGATGTTAGAAGCCTTTTTTGCATTCGTGAAATTTGTTGCAGCATCTCAGCACAAAAGATAACGAAAGAAATCTTTGTCAAGATTTGTTGACAATTAAAAACACCGACTCGGACTTGAGAGTGCACGAGCTGCACGCACTATGCAAATGAGCTAATTGTACGCGTCAGACTTTCCTTTCAAAAACTTTTGCAAACTCACCAAACAAGCAGATACAATAAGAAACCATCAAAACAGATTTTGGTTCTGATTAAACATTGTCTGAGAAACTCACAAATTAACTCGTTACCAGAGTAGAGAGTTTTCTTGCTATATTCTTAAGCATACGCGTAAGCTTACAACTAGCGTGAGCAGATCTTATTATTCATTTCCAGCGCGAGATTGAAGTCTTGTTTTCGACCCTGAAAAACCCACCTTTTCCGTTAGCTCAGAGCATAAAACTACATATAAGCGCCCTGGTTCGTATTCCCTGCCTTATTCCCTGTCTTCCCTGTCATCGCTGTGAAAAATACGCAAGAGAATCTCTCAACTCTCACCATTTGATCACGCAACGTGACAACATCCACGCGAGAGCCCCTGACATGTGCGTGAATCCGCGCGGATATATGACGTCAGGATGGCGCAATTTGTTCTAAAAATAGAAACATTGTCCCATATCATAGGTGCGCCCGAATCCCGAGACTTGCGGTCTCCGTCCCCGATTATGGCTCCTGCTGAAAGCTGATTTAGACCTGCTATCTATTATATAGATTTAGCAAAGCCTAAAAGCGGTGCTCCTGATTGCAATAATTTACCATAAAGGAAAAAAAAGGATTATTTTTCGTGGTTCAGAAACTCAAAAATGATTAATTGTTAGCATATAATTGTTTACCGTGTGGTTTCATTATTTTCCTGTTAAATTTTAACAAACTATACCCAATAAGTGTACCCAAAGATTGTAGAAATTACGTACGTAATATGTAAGGGACTTTCTAAGAGACGATTGTGCAAGGAATATGTCGGAAGAAAAGTCAACAAGGCGCCAGGGGTTAAGTTGTGCCGCAATTTTGCCTCTGGGAGTACTCCCTCGTTCTCTCCCACAGTAATAACCTAGTTTGAGCCCGCGATGCAATGAAAAAACAAAAAACAGTATCTAGTCAGCGGTCAACTTAAAAAATTCACGCAACCTCGATGAACTCTTAACGTATAGTTACGTGATCCTGGTCAGCGGATACCTCGTTTTGACAGCTGTCAATTAATCGTAAATTGGATGTCCAATATCAAAGATGTACCTATGGGTTTTGGACGTACGGACGTACGGACGGACGTACGTACGGACAGTCACGTGAGAGTTTTTCCGCTTTCAGTCTTAGTTTCCATCGAGAAAATACATCAAACGCTTGAAACAGTGTTTAACCACATTTCCAGACGCCTCCAAGCTCGTCAAAAGTACAATGTGAAATACAGTCTCTCGTGTTTGATATATAACCTCAACCAATGCGCAATGCAAGAAGGGATGTTTCATAGTGCCGATTGTTTATCTTCTGACAGTTGCTGGTCCATCGAGATGTAACAAATGTGTATAGGGACTGATGTAGCCAGTTGTTCTTCGAAACAGAATTCTGCGCTAGCGACAAAGATTCACTCGGGAAAACCCTCTGTGCTTCCGCCGTATGGAAATATCTGGACGATTTTAAAGGAGAAAATGTCACAAATTTGTTTTTCCGAGGATGTTTTAATTGTAGCAGTAAGTGAAATGAGACAGCGTTGAACACTAAATTTAGTTTTCATCCTTTTCACGGGTAAAGATGAACTCAATAAATAATAACGGGGTCTTCACAGCTCAGTTGGTGGAGCACCGCAGTGCCATCGCAAAGGCCACGCATTCGAATACCGTTGAAGTACTGAAATATTTTGCAGGGATTAATTTGTAATTGTTTAACCTCGATTACAACTGCGACGACCACATCTTCATTTCCTTAGCCACTTTTTACCAGAGTGCACTGTGCCACGAACAGGATTCCAGTGAGAAAGATTAGTGGTAATGTTTTGCTCTGATTTACCTGCGAAACGCTGTGAAGGAGATTGTGCCTGACTTTCACAACTCTTGCTTTTGTTGTTAATGGGGTATGTAAAAGTTTGTAAATCTGGACGATTAATTGTGACATCTTAATTTTTATGCCATTTCTTAGTAGTCTAGCCTCCTTAGTCGAATTCTTAAATGAAGAGAAATCGTCGTTACTTAATCTTGTAGAATAATTAAAACAAACGAAAATCGTAGAACGCGCTAATTTCATCTATGCTGCGATCTATTCCTTTTCATACAAACATGAATTTAAGCTAAAGCTTTAGCATTTTCACGCATCGCGATGGACACGTCCTCGACATAGTCTGTCAACATTCTAGAGACACTTGGTACGTACCAGTACAGAATTTGTAAGTTAGATTTCTGCTCCTACAATTTCCACATCTTTCGATTTTCGCGCTCTGGTAAAGGGGAGGTTGATGTGTATCGTTTTATGTCTCGATCCCTGGTCAGACCTCCCCATCGATGCGTCATCATGCTTGAATTTGATGCATACAAGGGCAGATCTTAAGTTACACACCACGAATTGACCCTACCTTAAGTAATAAAGGTTAATGCAAGTCTTAGAACGCGCAGATAGATGAATTACTGCGCAAAATTTGTCGCTATCAACAGATTGTGTGTTTAGATGAGAGTAGCATGTAAACACGGCTGTGACGTTTTAGAATCGAGCGTACTTTTGAAATATTTTCATAAAAGCAATAGAGGACTTTTTCAATGTTTACATACAACATCTAATCCTTCTGGAGGTTGGGAGAATTTTTATAAAGTTATCCAAACCCGAGGCGCTGTCGAAGGGGTTTGCATAATTGTCTCGAATTCCCCCGTAATAGTTAAAATTACGACAACCCCTGTTAATTTAGCTAACTTTTTAATTCGCTTTTGACTTGATTTTTCCAGATAAGAAAGCTGCCTGCGCTGCAATCGGTGGCTAGCTTAAAGATGAGGAAAGATTTACCTTGCTCGAATGTAAAAACGAGCGTTGCACTGGAAATTATTGCAACGGACAGCTAGTTCCAACAGCGTCCATCCAGGCAACAATATGTTACAACAATTAGATCATAAGCTCGAGATTTCTACGAAATAGCGATGTTTTCTCTTTCCTCGAAACTCATTTTGGGGACGCACTTGGAAACAAAGGGATAATTTCATTTCAAAGAGGACTCAGAGAGGGAATTTTGTGGTTTGGACTTTCAAAACTCGAAACGAGTAAAACAACAACAACAACAAAAAATTAGCGCGTGTATCGAAGTGGAAAATTCAAATAGCAAGTCAGTATTCGCAATTTCTCTTAAGTGTGAAATATAATGCAAAGGGGAGAAATGCCTGATTGGACATGGTTGGTTGAAGGAAATTTTATTTTACTTTTATTACATCGTGGCTTGTGTTTGTAACCAATATAACGCGTTCTAGAACTGGCTTAGGCCCGTCCACTCCACGCCGAAGGAATTTAAAAACCTAACAATCAACGGTCATTTTGGATTTGCGTTTGAAAAAGTCTCGGTCAGGGAAATTACATAATTATCGTGATGCCTTCGTTTTTCGGGCAAGCTCCGTTAATTTTCAAAATGTTTTCCCACCAGAACTTAAACGTTTTCCATACATGCTCTTCGAAAAGTGGTACAAAAGATTCTTATCGTCCAGTGAAAACTGACCACAGTTTAAATGTTAGCTATATAAGATAATGCTGTACAATATTCAGGACATCGGTTTCCTTTTATTCTAGCTTGCGTTTATGTATATCTTTCTTCTTTTACGATAATAATATCGTCTTTAATGTAAATATTAATTTAAATTATACTTAACATGCGGCCAATGCCAACTTATATCTGCGCGACAGTGACCAACCCGAAAGCTCATTGGCTACTTTGGTCACTGTACACAGCTAAATATTGTTTCTTCTAGTTAATTTCTATCCGTTTTTCTTTGCTGTATCATTGAAAACCATCTTATGTTAAGTTGTTTTCTGTAAATAATGTGCAATAATAAAAAACTGAAACTGAAACTTTTTGTCTACGCTGAAACGAAAAGCCGGCGTTTTCATATTCCTCCGGTTTGAAGAGCGTTATACTTTTCGAAAAGCTCCGTGTCCGTGACGGATTAGTGTGGACCTAGGATTAGGTCTTGCTAAACGGAGAAATTAAACTCCGGCGTATGCTCAAGGGACGATTAGGGCTTGCAAAAACAAACCAATTAAAAAAATTATGGCTTTTTTTTTCTGAAAATTGTAACGGCTGAAAACGATCGTATTTAAAGGTCGTGTAAAATTCAATAATTCAATTATATTTCAAACTTCTTGGCATGGTCTGATAGTTAGCTCTATAAGCTTTATTGCGATATACGGGCTTAGGTATCTACAGCCTAAACCGGACGCACTACATCGCTTGGACACCTTAAAGCGGTATGCTTGTGCTGTCTATTGAGATCGCAAAGTGTGATAACGTTTAGTTTTATTTTTCCCTTCTTCTATTAATCGGTAGATAAAGCTAGGTCTTAATTATCGCTTGCTGATAAACAATATGACAAAAATGATTGAATAAAATAGTAGTAATAGAAGTGAGGTAAACTTTTAAAGCCGAAAAAACTCACAAGCCAAACTGGAGAGGAACGGACTGAAAATTAAGTATCCGGCTGCAACAGTCATCTAACTGTAGTTATCAAAAATCTTACAACAGTAGTGATTGTAGAGGTAAATATCTTGTAATTCGAAAATATACAATTATAGAAAATCCGTTCTTCATCGCTCAAATTACATTGCTTAAATTCAACAACTAATCATTGTTTATGATCGACTACTATTTATTGTTAAAAGCTTTGACTGCGATGGACAAAGATCATTGACATGTTGGCACCTACGTCATTAACAGGATTCAACCTGTTACTGAAATTATTTCTACGATGACGGCCTCAGTTTCATTTCAGTGAATTTAAGTGAACGAGAATTTCTGAAGGTGTCCCACCCGTTTACTGAACTACTCTGTTTATCTCCCAGGTATGGTCCGTTTAGATTGGACTCTTGGCAATTCTTGTACCACCAGGCGCCTGTACGCAACACAGCACAGTTGTTACTCCATCTGTCATTATCTCTGTCTTTTGTAGTAAATGCCATGTTATTATGAAATGCTAAAGCATCTCCAGCTGTACCTGAATATGAACCCACTTCAAGTCGATACTGCGCCTGCTCATCACCAATGTTAAACTTGCCATATTTGGCGTACACTTTAACGCCTTTCCAGTCCTCCAGTTCCACGCGTAGAGAGTTCGGTTTAGAGGCGGTCAGTCGGTGTATCTTGTCGTTTCCTAACCAGAACTCAGTAGTCAGCTGACCAAAGCCTGCTTTGTAGTCGTTCCATCCCCGATAGAAGTCTACCGAGCCATCTTGTCTTCTCTGAAAGACGGTCCAGCCTCCACCGTCAGTGCGCATGTCACAGTAGACAGTAAAGTGTCCTCTACCGTCCGGGTTGACAGAGTACAATCCACTTTGAGTATGGCCTGATTTTAGCAGATCGGAACAATCTGATAAAAGAGAAGTGCATGTTTTAAATTGGCTTTTTAATTTAACTATAGGCATTATAAGAATTAAGTTTACTTGGTAGCTGACATTATATGGCGAGAAACTTGGGGTTTCAAGTCTTGACGGCTGGTGTAGAAAACAAAAAAAAAACAACAACTGTGTGACGGTGTGGGTCTCGCATTACTCTCCGGTTTCCTCTCTAGCAGAAGAGAGTTAAGGTGGCTTCCTTTAGTTTTACGACTAGTAATCTACGCACGCTCTCGAAAATGTTAGTGTTTTTAATTTCGATATTGTATATCGTGCCTACAAAAGGCAAAACTTATAATGAATTTGCTTGGTTCCGTCAGCGAAATTGCGATAATTTGGCAGACTGTTAATCTAACCAGTTTTTACTTAATAGAAAGGGCATAAATTTGCAAAGGTCGAAAAATCTGCCAGTGCAAATTAAACCCTCGTTTTAGGAGTTGAAAATTCATCTCCTGCCGGATTCGATGTACTATGAAGTTTTGAAAGATTTCACAGATTAAAATTCATAAAACCTGCTTACAAATAAAGCCAATATAAAAGGTGAAAACGTGTTCGTCCTGACATTTTTGATTTAAGACTCTGGACAACGATATTAACAGAGATGATTATAAACTCTATTTCATTATTGCTTATCACATTTAATAAGTTTGAGAGAAGTAAGTCTGGGAGTAATTTTGGGAGTAAAAACGAATGTAAAACTAGTTTTCAAATTATAACACTAGCGTGCGAAATGCGATAAGTGATTACCAAGAGATTATCAAGGTAAGAGAGTGAACCTCCCATATAGGTCTTCTAACTAGGGTAATCCCTTTGAAGTTATTTTTAGACATGGTACCCAATTCTTCCGAGGATGCTACTCGCGCGTTGCGTGGACAACCGAAGCGACTTTCTCGAAACTACCTGAGAGGAAATGGCGGGAACGCCATTTTATATGTTTTGATTTCGTTTCAGTAGCAGATCGAGATGTTTTCTGCACTCTTAGCCGTCTTTTTGTGCGGCTGGGCTTTCGTTTGTTTTGTGCTCGTTTGGCTGTTCAGTATTTGGCTGTTTATTCGGTCGCAGGCTGTTTAATTATGCAAACTTTAACGGCAACGGTAACTAATACAATGGTTGTGTAAGCGTGCGTTATAATTCTTTGTTCATTTCTTTATCGTTGTTTACAAAAGGTCACAAAACAACAGCGTGAAATAGCCACATTCTGCATATCCGAGAGAACGTGAACTACACGACGGTCAATTCTTAAAATTTCTTTTTCGAATTTTGACGCTGTCTTACATATTCTGTTTGGGATATTTCTGACAGCATAGACAAACTGAATGAATCTAAATACTCGCGAGATTCGTGGGTTGAATATTAAGTCGTTTTTTAATCGATGTTGCCTTTGGCGTTGTTGCCGTTGCTGCTTAAACTGCTTTTGCTACTTGGACAGCGAGCGTCCTCCTGCACTTTCAACTATCTGTTTGTTCGCTTGCCAAGTTGTGTTTGCTTTGTACTCGTTTGTCTACTCATTTCTCTGCCGTTCATTCAGTTGTTATTGTTTGTGCAGGGGACATCCGTCTCTTATTTAAACTCCTATTAAAGTTTCGAAGTGTACTGATTAAAACATACCGAGAGCCGAAGCTCCTTTGCTTGCAATCAAAATATCAAAGAATACATCCCCACAGCGTTGGAGGTTTTTCTTTGCTTTGAAACGAAACGAAACGAAACGAAACGAAAACAGATCCTCCACGAAAAAATTCACGCAACACGCGAGTAATATCCGCGGAAGAACTGGGTAGAATGTCTAAAAATAAACGTGAAGAGGAATTATCTTAGAGGGTCTATATGGGGGATTCACTCTCTTAACATGATAATCTCTTGGTGATTACCCTATGGAGCCATCTTAACCTTCGGACTCATACCCCTACCGTGGTACAGGGGAAGGGGGGGAGGGGGTGGACGCAACCCCCTCTGGGTTTTCGTTCTGTTAAAACAGAGCGAAATAAATTTACATTGATTAGACAGCCCTGAGCTTGCTCAACAAGGTGATACTATTTTTGTTGGTTATGACGTCATATGGCGTCATTTGAACTCCCATTTTGGATTTTACTATTTTTTTAAAAAGTCAAGAAATAACGGAAATTAACACAAATACAAGCCACTGTGCTTCTGAAATATACAAATTCATGAATTTCTGCTATTTCATGAAGAAAACTGGAAAAGAGAAAAAAGAAAACTAAATAAACTGCAAAGCCCTGAACGAAGATGCTGCTGGATTGAACGTTGAATCTCACAGGAGATCTAATCAGCCAAACTTGAAAAGTAAAACGATGAGAAGTCGAAGACTACTGCAAGGCTGATACAACGTGGTATATTTAAAATAATATTTTTAAGTTCGCCAGACCAGCCTTCTTCAGGTTTAGATGTTACTAAATTATATACATATATATATAAATGAAATTACAATATTATATAGTGGTGGCTGACGTAAAACATATTTCGAAACCAAAAGGAGTGGCGGAAATGACGAACGAAACAAACTAGATAAAGTAAGGATAAAACGGATCTACGTAGGATACAAGTTTTACCATTCATCACGTCAATTATCTCAAAAAAAAATGTTGAGTTTTGGCCAGACCTACATGAAATTTGATGGTTAGTTGACAACCTCAAAAATGATGGACATGCAAGTGACATATCAAAATTTCAGCAGAGAATGAAGAAAAAACCACTGAAAGTTTCAGCCCCTTAGAGTAAATCGTCTTCAGCAAAAATTAAAAAAAAAAAAATTATGGGGAGAAGGGGAGGGGGGGGGGGGGGGGTGGCATCCATCCCTGCCCCCTTGTACGTTCGAGGGTTAAAAGAGTTTGATTCTAGAAATTTTATTTAGTGTTGATGGTCAGATTTTTGCCTCTATTCATTTTCAAACCCAGTGAGCCTTTAATCACAATGAGGACCAGTCAAGAGAATTTATGACTTAGAATTGTCCTTCCGCTTAAACTTTTGTTTCATATACAGTGTTTAAAAAATGTTTTATGCCTGTCAGTGTATTTAACATTGTCTTAGATTCAGACACTTATCAGTCCCTTGATCCTTTTCCGTTGCACTCTCAGGTATAATCGCTACTTTGTTCTCCATCGTTGTCAGTTATGTCCTGTTGATAGCAAGTGGCAAAGGGACGGTGCAGATTGCTTGTTACAAAAATGCACTGAGTTAATAATTTTAATAGATATATCACTCTTTGCGGCAAATCCAAAAAATGCTTTTATAGCTTACCGATACCAACCAGCTCAACTTCAACAGAACTTATTGCTTCGATGGGAAACACTCCTGCACTTGTAGCCACACAAACATAGATCCCAGCATCCTCTTCTCTCAAATCTCTTATCGTTAGTGCCTTTTCTGTTCTATCACTCCTCCCCACAGGCAGTGCTCCTTCTTGTCTTTTCCAGCTGATGACTGGTCGTGGATCACCAGTAGCGCTGCAGTTTAACGTCAAAGTATTTCCAGTAAAAACAGAAACCTTTCCAGGTGGCTTAACGGTAAACACAGGAAGGGAAACAACAACTAGCAGAGTTTTCTTTTCAACATTTCCTAAAAGGTTGACCGCTGAACAGAAGTACCAATCAGAGTCACTTTTACGGACATCGGAAATTTGTAAGACACTGTTGTTATAGTGCGCCCTCCCCTGGGGTAACTGACCTGAAGACTTCCTCCAGGTGACTACTGGCGCCGGGTATCCGATCACGTGACAAGTTGGAAGAGTGACATTACTTCCTTCTGTGACGTACGTAGGTCCCGGATGAAGAGAGACGCGAGGATGAACTACAACCAAGTAAATATAGTAGAATTTATAAATTGATAATCGTTTCCAATGGAATAAAAAAAAAATCAACTTCATAATTTGCAATAGTTTAAACTGCATTTAAATGGAACAATACTAGAGGCTACCTACATCTAGGAGTTCATTCATGACATTAAATAAAAAGTCTTCCTGCAAAAGTTCTTAATTAGTAATAGCGGAGCTCCTGCGCGCCGAAGGCATCTAAAGAATTTTGGTTGTCACATGACTGTCCGTACGTAGGTACGTAGGTCTGTCCGTCCGTACGTCAATACCTTGAAAACTAAGAGAGTAGCACCATTACCATAGCTACAACTTTGATTTTGGGCGTCAACGCTATTGTTAATTGTCAGCAGTCACAACAAGCTATTCGCTGACCAGTATCACGTGACTATATCCCGGGTTCAGGTTTAGAGCTCATCGAGGTTGTGTGTAAACTTATTGAACTTTTCATTGCAGTGTTTAAATTTCCACACTCCCTCACCATTTAATACTACTTTTCGTAGTCACAGAATCAATGCATTACATTGTAAAAACTTATTTCAGAATTTAAAATAACCAGAAACTCACCATTTACTGTTAATCGCACCACTTCCTGTGAATTCCCCAAGATGTTTGTTGCTGAACACTGATACACGCCTGAGTCACTTCCGGTCACCTTCTTTAACTCCAGCGTTCCACCTGAAACCGCTGACTGAGTGATTTGTGACTGACTATTCAGTTTACTCCACGTTAGTGCAGACTCAGGATTACCGCTTGCTGAACACTGAAACAAGGCTGTTCCACCTTCGTTCACTGTCAACGTCACAGGAGAAACAACAACAGCAGGGGATGATATCGATTTACCGGGTTCGCCTTTAGTCCCCGGCATGCCTGCGGGTCCTATTTCTCCTTTCTCGCCTTTGTTTCCAGTCTCTCCCTGTAGTCCTACAGGCCCCATAATACCTTGCTTGCCGCGCTTTCCTGGCGATCCCATAATACCTTGATTTCCCTTGTTTCCAGTCCTTCCTCTCTCTCCTCTTCGTCCCCGGGCTCCGTTGTGTCCTCTAGGTCCAGGTGGACCGGGAGGGCCTGACGAACATGTGACACCCTTTGACTGACAGAGATGTACACTTCCCTCTGATAAAAGTTTGTTGATTTTGAGAATCGTTTCTGCTTTGCGTTGAACTTCTGTTGAATTCTTAGTTGAGTCAACTTGTCGGCTGTGTCTGTTGAGTTTAGAGGACTGAATTTCTGGAAAGAAAGGGTAAGTGCACTTTAAAGAAAAGTCTTGTGCTAACCAAACCTTCACGTCAATTCACAGCGCTGTAAAAATCTTAATTCGCGGTTATTGTAAATTTTCTTAGTTTTAAAATTGAGGAGCATTTAGTGTCTGTTCTGCCATCATTGCGTGAGCAGCGAGCGTTTAGTTGTCTTTAGTAACCTCAGGAGATCATCGCTACAACGGAAATGTTGTCATTTGGGCATCAGTGAACAACATATCCTTTGTTTATTTCCTGATGCGGAGACTATCAAAAACAGACTGGAAGCTTGATCAAACCGAATAAGATAAGAAACTAGTTTATTACCGTGTTATTCACAGCTGGACAAAACTTCCTCTGTAATGTATTTTCTTATGAATTTGTAAACATAGGATTAAAGAAATCTTGACCTGGTAACTCTCTGCTTTCCTTGCGTCGTCACATCATAACTTAACAGAGCAAACAATAACACGTTCATTTGTTCTTTGTTTTAACTGTTGCTCTCTTCTAACAGCATTTTCTTTTTGAGGGGGGGGGGGGGAGGGGGCAAAAAATGATTCTGATGATTGTATTTCATGAATGCAGCACAGCTTTTAAACTCTAGGTTGGAGAAGACACACTTACCAGGAGCATTCTTAATTATTTTCATGTCTGCGTCGTTTGATGGCGACTTGACCTCGGCAACGCTTTCAAGAGCGTTTATTCTTTTGTTGTGCTCGTGTAGTTCCAGCTCAACTCGTAAAAAGCCGGCGCAGTAAAACACAATGGAGATAGCAGTAATAATAGAAGCAAAGGAAGGCATACTTTGTTTTTGGATAGCCATGATTTCGGCGATATCAATCCGTAATTCCACAACGGTATTGGAATACAAACTGCTTCAGCTGATTACGTGATATTGGGATCACGAGTTTGGGTAACTTGCCAAATGGTCTGCTAACGATGTCATGCGAGACAAAGTTGGGATGGATGTAATGTCAGCAATTTTGACCAAACACGTGCAAAAGTAAAGCCTCGCGGGGGAAACACCGAAATGGAGGTGAATTTCGCTGGGAAATGCTTTTTTTTCGGATTCTGTCAGTTGATCACAGACTTATACTGTTTGGCTTCAGCTTTCGAGTCTAGGCTTAAAGTGGTACTATGAGGAAAATAGCAGCATCTTTCCTATCTAAGCCATTTTTAAACATAAACAAGCACTCTGCGTGAGAAGAAAAATGCTGTTTACTATTTTCAACTCTCTCTTTTCGTTCAGAATATATGCAAATTTTTAAAATATGCAAATTGGCCAAGTGATGACGTCAACACCAATTTTGATCAAAAAAGACGAAAAAAGATGTCTCAGCCAATTTGTATCAGAAATGTTTGATTCTTAGCAGTAAGATTCTACTAAATGTGCTCCACAATACGAGCTTAACAGTTTTGTCACCATGGCAACAAACTGGGTTCCAGACCTCCTCAATGTTAAATGTTTTTCTGCCCAATATGCATGATCCAGCAAGCATATAAATATGTTAGCTTGATTTTGTGGCCTCGTTTAACGTTTTTCGAGCTGAAAATCACTAACATACCACATTGATATTATCTCCCAGAGATTTCCCCATTGGCATGTAGCCATCGCTGCGGCTTTCTGTTCACGTCCGTACGTGGATGACATTTTAAAGCAAAACACTCAAGTTTCAAAAATAAAGGCACGACTCACATGTTGTAACCGTAAAGCAGAAAATTAATCAATAAAAATATAAACAAAACGTTTTTCTTGTGTTTGTTGCAACGAAGTAAAAAAAGGCTAGCGGCGTCTTGAATCGGCGACGGGCCGGGACCGAAAAAAGCGCGCGAAAAAATCTTGGCTGACCGGAAGTGCAATTGCACTTGGGTAGCAACCGTGTAGCTTAGCAACGAGATACTTTAATGGACCCTTAAAATGTTAATACTTCGAAATTGGTCTATTCACATTTTTTGAATTTGTTCAATTCTTCGACTGTTGTTTGATTCCTGTGCTATCGTCTGATCGACATATTTTTTCGAGCGTTCGTTTTTTCATATGCGTGTGTATTTAGAGACAAAGGAGCGGGATATTTTTTTCCCCGTGGAATGGTTGGTGTAGCCAAATGCCCCGTACAAAAATAGCCTGCCCTTCCCTGTTGAATAAAATTGGCCTTACTAACCTCGTTTCGGAGTAAAAATTCTTTTGAATTACCAACTTCAATTCACAATGAGGTTAGTAAGGCTAATTTGAATACTTGCAAAAGAATTTATAATTGGCCGCCATTTATGAAAGTGGTCTATAATTTCAAATTGATGTTTGATTTTGTGGAGCTGCTAATTCCTTACAGAAGCAAGCTAGGTGCATATTTATCTTACAGAAACGTTGCTGATCTCTACATCTACATTATGGGGATCTTGCAAGGGGAGGCATGCTCCCATCACTACAAGACATTAAATTAAAAAAAATAATAATAAAAAGCAGGGTGGGGTGCGGGGTAAAAAACCTTAAAAAGATATAATAATTATATATAATAATTTCTTGCACTATAAGGACGACGGAGAAGAATGGCAGTAGAAGCCGTGTTGTTGCTTAAGATTTGAGCAATTTACGAGGTGAGTCGAACGCTGAAGCCTCGTGCTGTTGCCAACCTTTCTCTTATGTAATACACGTTTGGATATATTGTCCATAAATCAATCAAATTTCTACTAAACAAAGCGTAAACGTTAGAAAGCAACACCAGGTATTGCTGCGCGAACTTTATTTCATTATTGCAAGATTATTTCCGGCAGAAAGTGTCAGTTCTAAATTATAAATTCCTTGCAAACTCTTAGAATTTAAAAAATGTAATTGATATATGCAAATATTATGCTACATGAACAGCTTTCAGAACCGCAGGCTTTCCTGAAAGTAATTAGTTCAAATCAGTGATGAAAGAAAACTGTGACACCCCTGACAAAAAGGTTATCTCCTGCCAATATTCAGGAGATCGGTTAGCAACAATAGCTATAGGTTATACCTCCCTACTCTACCGCTTCAAGCTAGTAAAATCTAATGTTGAGCTTCGGTCTGGTAATTCACCTGGGCTTGTTAGCATGTAGTAGCAGGCACAGTTTTCCCCTCCCGCACCCCTAGAGGGAAAAATAAAATCAAACAACACAATCAAGGCTACGAATTTATTTTAAGTAAAGCGAAAACGTAACATAGCTCAAATTGTGATTTTGAATTCTTCTTCGTTTCTGTTTACCAGCGAAGCCTGACCCAACGGCCTTTGTTTTTTTGTTTTTTTTGTTTTTTTTGTTTGTTTTGTTTTTTGTTTTTTTGTTTTTTCATTAACTATGCTTGCGTGACCTTGCGTGGCTTTGAGTACTATAACTTTTTTTCTTGTCTCACGTAAAGCTTTACTCAGTCAGTGGACGGGGGACGATATTGTTAAGATTTGTTTTCGCTTCTAATTATTCGATCGGGAGTGGGAAAGGGGTCCTGTTTTGCGCTTGATCGTGGCGTGTTTAGTTATATTGGTCGTGTAATGCCCAGGGTTAAGGTAAATCGCCACACACGTCCGCTAAATAAACCCCGCAGTATAAAGAGGAGAAAAAAATTCTCAGGGTAAATCGTTTCTTTCCGGATTATGTGAGTAAATCAGAGGCTTACATTGGTCGGCTTCACTTTGCAAGAATTTGGGTGCAAAGGAGGACAATAAGGTACATGTTTCAAGTGATTTTGCAAACTATCTTCAAAGTTTTTAATTTGCGCGTGCCAACTTGCCTCTTTCGTCAATTTATTCCGAAATATCTAAAAGCGCACAGTACAGCTCAATCGTCAGCGGCGCGGAGGTAGGAAAAATGAAAGATAAATCAATGAAATTGATTTGAGACGAAATGGGCTCAAAAGTCGAGTAATAAGGTCAAAAATTATTTACTAAAAATCTACTTTAGTATGGTAACATTTTGAATACTATTTGAAACATCTCACTTTAATTAATTTCTTCAAGCGACCCCGCGATTTGACTGTAAAGCATCCTGGAGAAAGTTGAAGTCAAACTTTGAAAAAAGGCTCAGAAAAACTGTGTTGTTTAATTGTTTTGAAGTGACGTGAAACGTCGTTTGAATTGAAATATTGATAACTTCAAAATCAAATTTCTCTCGCGGGGTCAGCCTTGATAAGTTCTTCTAAACTTTATTCAAAATGTTACCAAGTTTCTTTGGTAACTTAATTGTTACACTATTACTCAAATGTTCACCGTTGAAATCATCTTAATTAAATTTTATCAATCCATTCATTTCTTCAACTATTGTGTGATCTCTGTGCTGTCGTCAGATCAACATGTGCAGCCAAACAAAAATGGAGCGAGATTTTTTTTTTTCCTCACAAGGTGGTCGGTGTAGCCAAACAACCCGTACAAAAATAGAATGTCCTACCCTGCTGAATATATTTTTACCTTGGTACCCAGTGCCGGCCACGCTTGTGTGGCGCATAATGTTTTCACGCGGTAATTTCAAATTGATATTTGATTTTGTGGAGCTGTTGACTCCATTAAGAAAGAACGCATGTGCATTTTGATTTTACCGGAACGTCGCTGATCTCTTGCACTGTAAGGATAACGAAGAGGAATGGCAGTAGAAGCCGTGTTGGTGCTTAAGATTAAAGAAATTTTCGAGTTGAGCCTCGTGCTGTTGCCAACCTTCCTTAAATATAATACGTTATGATATATTGTCAAGCGCTTAAACTTCTAACGTTAGAACGCAACACCAGATATTTGCAAACTTTATTCGTTAATGCGAGGGTATCATTTTTGGCAGTAAAAGTCATGATTAGTTCTAAATTGTAAATTCCATACAAACTCTTGCAATTTCAAATTGTCATTAATAATGGTAATTGAACTGAGTGGAGTGCAATTTGGTCTGAAATCATACGCGTTATTATATTGCAAAATCGAACTCGCCCTGCGCGCTCGCTCGATTTGAAATCACAAGTATGATTTCAGACCAAAATTGCACGACACGAAGTTCAATTGCCACTTTACTAGGTCCATTTTGAAATCGCACAATTTTATTGCCTTACATTTTAGATTTTTGGTGTATTGTTCCAGTAGCCGGTTTGTTAAAAAAAAAAAAGCGGAACCGGAAACGCCTTTACCTCTCATTTAGTATGCAAAACGATGTCATGTGACGAAAATTCATTCGAGCATGACAAAGAAACAAGCAGTTTTGAAGTCAGAACGAAAATAGCCTACTTCTGGTATAAAAGTTCAATCGTCGTCGCCTGAATCAATGATGGAAGGCCTTCCTTTCTTCTGTGGTTGAGGCTGAGACTTTTCATTGTCCTTGGAGATGGTATTTGAGTGTGCATCCTGCGTAATTCTGCGATGAATTTCTTTTGAGTTGTGAAACTCCCTCGAGTGCACGATGCGCAGTGGATAGTGATAGTGTTCTTTTTAATAAATATCGTTTAATGGCATGATTTTAAAGGATTCCAGCTCGTCATCATCTCCGTTTCTTTTTGTGACCTCGGCGTAGGACTCAATACTCAGGACCTTGTCAAGTTCTCGCGGCGCCGTTGGTTTCAAGATATATTCAAGATGGTGGGACTGGCACCGACTTCGTAAGACGTTCGTTCATTCACTGTTTTGTGCAGTGGGGCGTATTTTGACTATGTTCATTCACAGCGACAGAGTTGAGCTCTTTTGTTGCTTCGTTTGAAACTACCGGAAACCTGGAAACATCTACCCTCTTGAGATGGCTCTGAATTTGTTGTTGTGTGGTTTTCGTTTGTTTATGACGGTTTTACTGGACTCGGTATCATACGGATTTTGAGCAGTTGTTGAAGAAAAATCGCCAAAATATTCCCAAAATGGACTCTGAAAGGTAGAAACTTCCATTAAAGTAGGTCTTCAGCCTGAAGGAGCTCATAATTGTCATTCAGAAACTGTAATTAATTAAAGTCGTCAATTTTTTTTGAAAAAAACAACAATAACAACAAAGTTTTGGCAATAGTAGTTGCAAAATTCTACACAAATAGCTTATTGCCTTTCATTTTCCTGAAATTTTATTAATTACTTTAAACTAATCTTGAAATCTGATTGGTTATTTTGTTTTACTGTCCCATTCTCATTGGCTGAGAAAAAGATGCGATTTAGAGCGAAAAAAAGTGCGATTCGTGAGTAAATCGCACCACTGAGAGCTTATCAGATTGCAAGGATAACCAGTGATTTCAAAATGGATTAATAAATATGCAAATATTATGCTTGAAGTTGGCTTTTACCGCACGCTTTCTGGAAAGTGATTAGTTCAAATCAGTGATGAAAGAAAACATTCACACGTGGTGAATGGTCTCACTGTTAATATCCTCTGATTTAGTTTTGTTTTTTGAAAATGTACAAATATGAAAAATCCGTGTAACCTCGGAGAAATTACGTTGTGTTAATTGACAGTCAACTAACCATTCTTTTTTTTTTTTAAGATCGACTACATACTATTGTTAAAAGCCGCGATTGCGATGGGCGAAGATCATTGACATATTGACACCTGCGTCACTAACAGGATTAAATCTGTTAATGATATTCTTTCTACGATGACGGCCTCAGTTTCATTTCAGTGACTTTGAGTGAAAGAGAACCTCTGAAGTGGTGCCACCTGACTCCTCGGCTATCACGTTTATCTCCCAGGTATTGTCCGTTTAGATTGGAGTGGTGGCAACCGTAGTACCACCAGGCGCCTGTATAGCTTACAGCACAATTGGCACTAGATCTGTCATTATCTCTGTCTTTTGTACTAAACGCCATGTTATTATGCCTTGCTAACGAATCTCCCGCTGTACCTGAATAGGAACCCACTTCAAGTCGATACTGCGCCTGCTCATCACCAATGTTAAACTTGCCATATTTTGCGTACACTTTAACTCCGTTCAAGTCCTCCAGCTCCACTCGCAGAGAGCTCGGTCTAGAGCCGTCAGTCGATGGATCTTGTCGTTTCCCAACCAGAACTCAACAGCCAGCTGGCCAAAGCCTGCTTTGTAGTCGTTCCATCCCCGATAGAAGTCTACCGAGCCATCTTGTCTTCTTTGAAAGACGGTCCAGCCTCCACCGTCAGTGCGCATGTCACAGTAGACAGTAAAATGTCCTCTACCGTCTGGGTTGACAGAGTACAATCCACTTTGAGTATGGCCTGATTTATGCAGATCAGAACAATCTGATAAAAGAAATTCACATGCTTTAAATTGCCTTTTCAATTTAAGTATAGACGCCATGAGAATTAAGTTAACTACATAGTATGGCTTGTATCATGCCTGGGTTTGCACGCCGGTTTTCGTGCTTTACATTATATTCATGCGAAGTTTTCTCGTTTCTGGCGTGGGTCTAAAGAATAAGACCCAATATTCGCGTTTCGCCAAAAATGTACCATCTCTCTGCACACGTTTATAGAATGAGTAGTATATAATATGGCTTGTATCATGCCTGGGTTTGCACGCCCGTTTTTGTGTATCATATTCATGCGAAGTTTTCCATTAGTTTTAGTTCCGGTAAGCGTTTCAACTTTAGATTTCCACTTCCGGTAAGATTTGCGACTAGATTTCTGCTAAATCGAGTCGTCAGTGCTTGTAGACGACACAAGTCGATGCAGGTATGTTGGACATGGATGACAAAAACTGCGTGACTGTATGGGTCTCGTATTACCCTCTCGTGTTTCTCTCTAGCTGAAGGGATTTACGGTGGCTTCATTTAGTTTTAGCACCGGGCGCACCCTGACAATTCTGAGGACGAAAGTTCTGTAAATCTACGCACGCTGAAAGGAAAACGTCAGCGTTTTTAAACTGGCAGTGAGTAAATCACAAATAATTTGTTCGTGTTTGGGCATTTTTTTTTTTTAATCAGGACTATAAACAATGATTTTAACAGAGATGATTGGGAAACACTATTTTATTGGTACTTACCACATTTGATAAGTTTGGGAGAACTGGCTGTAAAAACGAGTGCAAATCTATGCTAAGCCTCAAAATACTATTCTAGCGCGTTTGACTCTAGTATTTTTGGTCAGATTTTTGCCCCTGTTTATTTATACTCCGGTTAACTTTTACAGTCCTGGGCCAAGTTGTTCAAAAGCCGGTCAACGCTAACCCAGGATTAAAAGGTAACCCAAGTACTCTTTTTTTTTTTTTTTGTTCTTTTTTTTTGGTAAAAAAAATGTTGGTCACTGCCTGTGTTTCGTGTAGTTTGAGATAAGTTAAATTTAAAATTGAAGAACAAATAATATAAGCAGAAAACTTCACCGAAAACTTACAAAATTTAAATCAAAATTTTCGCTAATCCTGAGTTAGCTCGTGATCGGGCTTTAAGCAACTTAGCCCAGGTTTAGCGTTAACCGGCTTCCGAGCAACACAGTCCTGTTTTCAACAAGTTAACCTGACAGGACCCCTTGATGCAATCGAAAACCTGCCCTTGGTCAGCAGTCAACTTCAAAGAAAACGTGACCTGGAAAAGCTCTAAACTTGAGCCCGCGATATGGTCACGTGATACTGGTCAGAGAATACCTTGTTTTGACAGGTGTCAATTGACCATAACATGGATGTCCAATATCTAAGAAGGACGCTTTAAATTAAGGGTGCATGTCTCTGTCAACCTGTTAGGCGGAGTATGGTCGCCATCTCACGAGACTCCGTCGTCGTCATCGCCGTTGACCGTACGTGCCCACGAGCAATACCGCTAGCCGTGATAACCACGAGAAAATCAGTTTAACAAATTAAAATCAGTTTTTCATGCGTCTGTCTTGTTATTGATCATGAATTTCGTCATAACATTGTCAAACTATAGCTGTGGATAGCCGAGTGGATCTGCAGAATACTTTGATAATGTTATAATGAAATTCATTGTCAACAACAGGACAGACGCACGAAAAACTGATGTAAATTTGTTTATTACGAATTGTCAGCTCTCGTCCTTGACGCATCGAATAAATTATAAAATCATGTGTCTGTCTGCTTATTGACAGTGAAAATTAGTCAATGAACGCGCGAGAATTTCTGCCGTCATCGTAAAATCATGGGTTTTCTTTTCTTTCCTATTCTGCTATGGGGCTCCGCAAAAATTATCTTCCGCCATAGCTTTTGTTTCCCGATACGAACTGGTTCAACATCAGCAGAACTCATGACCTAAACCTCACAGTCTCTGTAGTTATTCCCCAGAGTCTCGTACTGAGGTCTATTGTTTTAGGCTGAATTTTAATATATCGAAATTGGTCTATTCATTCTTGCCAATTTCCTTTGTACGCATAAGTAATCATTCCACAAATCACTTACCCCTCGGTTTTTTAACTTCAACATAACTTATTGCTTCGCTATCAAACACTCCTGCACTTTTAGCCACACAAATATAGATCCCAGCATCCTCTTCTTTTAAATCTCTTATGATAAGTGCATCATTTGTCCTGTGACTCCTTCCCACGGGCAGTGCTGCTCCTTGTCTTTTCCAGCTGATGACTGGTCGTGGATCACCAGTAGCGCTGCAGTTTAACGTCAAAGTGTCGCCAGTAGTAGCAAATACCTTTTCAGGTGGCTTAACGGTAAACACAGGAAGGGAAATCACAACTAGTTGAGTTTTCTTTTCAACATTTCCTAAAAGGTTGACCGCTGAACAGAAGTACCAGTCAGAGTCACTTTTACGGACATCGGAAAGTTGTAAGACACTGTTGTTATAGTGTGCCCTCCCCTGGGGTAACTGACCAATCGACTTCCTCCAGGTCACCACTGGTGCTGGGTATCCAATTACCTGACAGTTTGGTAGAGTGACGTCACTTCCTACGGTGACGAACTTAGGTCCCAACTGAAGAGAAACTTGAGGATGAACTGCAACCAAGTAAATATCATTAAGCCTAGTTTAATTTAGATTTCTTGATTTTCTTTTCTTTTCTTCAGGGGAAACATCTGAAATTAAGGGACTGTAGGGTTAACTTTCAGCCGAGAATCGGCAGATATTTTTAACTGGTAGCTGAGTAACGTTTAGATAACCGTCAGCTGAGATGATTGGCTTTTCCGCCTGGAAAGAAGTGTATCAGGTTGGTACCGTATATGGCTATAATGTAGTTAATGTTATCTGGAGTTTATTTTCTCGCAGAGAACAAGGAATTTTTGACACGTGATTATCATTATATGCCAAAAATTTTTGACTATTTGTTTTAGTGAATGGTCTTGAATATACAAAGGGGAGAAGACGGGGGAGGGTGGGGGCACAAAAAGCCTACTTAGAATCACGGACAAACGAACAAATCAACGGGCCCAGGTAGCTTTAGGTTTTCGGAAAGTGTTAAAAAGTGTTCGTTAAGCTTCCAAGCAGTTCGAAGTCACTCATAAGTTCTGAGAAATAATCGGATACTACTTGACCCTGATCGGCTAATGAGATGGACATCTTTGCTAAGATAATGAATACAACAAAAGCAGGTGAGAGATGAATCTTAACTGAAATTTGCCGAGATCAACTGATAGATGAAAAAATTAAAACCTCGAGTTTTAATTGACAGCCGAAAAGTTGCTTAAATTTTAATGGATATAGCAAATTGCAAATTCATGGCTATAGCACCAGAACGGCCAATGATTATCGCGTGCATCATTACCAGACTAATCTAAAAAATTCTCAATTCTTTACCAAGGTCCAAAGATCCGTAATTCCTTCCCTGTTACAATCACTTCGTTGTCAAGTTTTCCCAATTTTAAGAAAAAACTGCTAGAGTTTTTAGTGAAATAATAACTGAACTGGCAAAGCCGCACACTGTTGCACTATTTATGTAACCGTATTGTCACGTACGAGGTGGCCTGAACTAAAAGCCTGATGGTTTCTAGAGGTCATCTCGCCTCACATTAAAATATTTATAATTATTATATCTATCAGTTAATACGCGCGCTGTGATTGGTCAATTTAGCGGGCCGTATTCTACTGTACGGCCCGCTAAAATTTAAAGTTGTTGTTGTTGCCAAAATGTTTCGTGATTTATCGCCAAGTGTTCTTAACATTTTTAGCAAGTAAGAGTTTAAAACTTTCTTTTACTTCTAAAATTGTGTATTGAAACCTGGTAAAGATTAAATCACTTAACAATGATGTCAAATTGAGCCGTTTTGCTTTCGAGGTGCGTCAGAAATTTGAAGCCGTTCCGCGTGAATAGAAATCGTTCCCGAGCCCGTCAGACACACAGTAGAGATGTAATAAATATCTTACTAACCTCGTTTTCTCGGTCCGTACTGTAAGTTAAGGATCCTGGTTTTCCCCATCGATTTATGGCCCAAGCGCGAAGCGCGAAACTCGGTCTGTAACTTACAGTACGGGCCTCGAACTCGGTTAGTAAGAGGTATATACTGTACATTAAGTAAAAAGGCAAATTAGACAGAATGAATGAATGAATGATAACTGAGAGTGCAGCACCACCATGCATTCCCCAAAAATACAACCTAGGGAGCATGGCAGGACGCTACTCGGCTAGAAAGAAACATTATCCTTCGAACCCTTGTCATGATTGCTGCCTTTTACGGTAACTTTTTCAGTTCACCATACTATAAAATGGCAAAAATAGACCTAAATGGTAATTGTAGTTTTAGAGGAGCTTAAACCTGTAGCTTTCTCCAAGGAAACGCCCACCCTACATTAGCGTTAATTTAACTGGCGAAGTGTATAGAAACAGAGCGGGTGTTTCTGTTTTTCAAACTGAAAAGCGAACTTTTCGTACTCCAAAATGACAAATTTGATCTATAAAAACTGCATTGTGTAAAGCTTATTTTAGTATAATAATCAGACACTCACCATTTACTGCAAGTCGCACCACTTCCTTAGAATTCCCCAGGATGTTTGTTGCTGAACACTGATATACGCCTGAGTCACTTCCGGTCACCTTCTTCAACTCCAGCTTTCCTCCTGAAACCGCTGACCGAGTGATTTGTCACTGATTGTTTAGTTTACTCCACGCTACTGCAGGCTCAGGATTACCGCTGGCTGAACACTGAAACGAGTCTGTTCCACCTTCGTTCACTGTCAACGTCACAGGAGAAACAAGAACAGCAGGAGATGATATCGCAGTTTACGCCTTTACGAGTATTACTCCGCGGCAGCTGGGCTTCGTGTTTGAAATTGCACCGGAAGTTACATGTCTATCACGTAACCAATAAGAAAGGCGGGCTTACAGACTCTCTTGTTTTACGACCAATTAGAAAAAAGTCCAGATTCTGGACTACGGGCAGACGACTTGTGAAGTCATTGTATCAGAAGGTAGAGATGCAGTGGCCTCATGGTTAGTGCGCTCGTATCCATGTGATATCTACATATCTCAATCCCACCATCTTTCTACATGGGGCAGCACTTCACTTCCAATATGGAAACTCTAGTCTTTTTCTTATAGGAAAGGAAAAATTGATTGTCTGTTCGGTCACCATCATCGGCAAGCGTTTAGTCTACTAACTGCACGAGATAACTGAGACAGAAATACTTGATTTCGTGTTCAATCGAGATTAAAAATAGTATTTGGAGCATCCGCAGAAGACATATCCTTTGTTAATTTCCCATGATGCAAGGACTGCCAAAAAAAAAATGGACTCCATCTTTAGCTCTAAGTTTGATCAAACTGTGAAAGAGAAGGGACTCACTGTGTCAAGCTTAGCTGAAGAAAAAATTGTTTGAAGGATTGTTTTCATGTAAAAATAATTGTGGTGAGTTGAACAAAACTTGGCCTGCTAACCTTCGGGTTTCTTTTCGTCTGCAAAGCACAGAACAAGCAAGAACACGTTCATTTGTTATTTGTTTTAAATCATAGCAGTTTTCGCGGTTAATTTATTTCGACCAAGCTTTGATTCTGATGATTGTATTCTTTGATTGTACCACAGCTTGTAAACTTTAGGTTACATAATACACACTTACCAGGAGCATTCTTGCTTATCATGTCTGCGTTGTTTGGCGGCGACTTGGCCTCCGCAACGCTTTCAAGAGCGTTTATTCTTTTCCTCTGCTCGTGTAGTTCCAGCTCAACTCTTAAAAAGCCGGCGCAGTAAAGCACAATGGAAAGAACAGAAATAACAGAAGCAAAGGAAGGCATACTTTGTTTTTGAACAGCCATGATTTCGGCGATATCAATCCGCAATTCCAGAACGTTAGTGAAATAGAAACTATTTCAGCTGGTTACGTGATACTGGGATCACGAGTTTGGGTAACTTGCCAAATGGGTGTAATCTGAACAATTGTAACAGGCATAGATAGGTTCGCAGGACACACATTATTGAAATACTGGTCACACACGTTTAAAAGTAAAGCTCCGCGGGGTAAAAAAACAGGAGGAAAATTTCGCTGGGAAAATTTTTTTTTCGGATTCTTTCAGTTGATCACAGACTTACACTGGCTTCTGGTTTCGAGAGTCTGGGTTTTAAGAAAGTCAATAAGGTACGCGTTTCAAGCGATTTTGCAAACTAAATTTAATTTATAGCTTTTTGTGCCAACGTTTGCCACCCTTGTCAATTCGTTCTAAAAGATCTTAAAGCCCAAATCTCCTCTCGCAGAGAACAGATTTAATCGCAGGAAGGAAAGGAGGCCAAACAAAAAGTATCGATTTAATGGTGAATTTCGACTGATTTATTATGTCTCATTCCTCTAAACCTAGGAGTCACGTTAAAATGTTTATACTTCGAAATTGGTCGATTCACATTTTTTGAATTTATTCAATTTTTCGACTGTTGTTTAATTCCTGTGGTATCGTCTTATCAACATATTTTTTCGAGCGTTTGTTTTTCATATATGCACTTGTGTATTTAGAGACAAAGCAGCGGGATATTTTTTTTCAATGTGGGATGGTTGGTATAGCCCAGGTATAGCCAAATCCCCCGTACAAAAATAGCGTTCCCTTCCCTGTTGAATGTCTTTTTACCCTGGTATCCAGTGCCGGCAGTGCTTTTGGTCCACAATGTGTAATGGCGAAAATTTCAAATTGATATTTGATTTTGTGGAGCTGCTAATTCCTTACAGAAGCAAGATAGGTGCATATTTATTTTACAGAAAACTTGCTGATCTCTTACACAACAAGGACGACGAAGAAAAATGGCAGTAGAAGCCGTGCGACACTTAAAAAAAAAACGGTAAAATTTAGAGTTATTTAAATCAGATAAGTCTCAAAGAAGCGCTATTGTTTTCGCTATTGTTTAGTTAAACAAAGAACTGTATGCATAATAAATGTATGGGGTTATACGGAAATCTTGCCAGCGTCAGTTCTAAATTATCAATTTCAACCAAAATGTCATTGCTGTGCAAATATTATGCTGCATGAACGGCTTTTACCGGAGGCTTTCCGGAGAGTGATTAGTTCAAATTAGTGATGACAGAAAACTGTGACACCTTTGATTCACATTCTTAAATAAACTTACTCTTAAAAATCCTCTAGAGAGTAAACATTTTTTAAAAAACTGTTTAATAAACATCTAAAAGAATTCAAATTATTCTCGCACTTTGATTTGTTGTTACTTAGGATCTCTTAGAGGACAGAGACATATACTATGTCATTGACGACGGGTTATGTATTTAATAAAATGCCATTTCCTATTTGTAAAAAGGATCGCTATTTCAATCAAGTAAACATCGTATAGTCGAAGTTTCTAGCTAATCATATGATTTAAAGCGTCAATAATAGTAGAGGGAACTTCTATTTTTAAAGGTAAAATTACAGCAATTCTTTTACCTCATTTAAGTTGATTAATCAACCTCTCATTGCGATCGAATATTTTTCTTTTTTTCAGGAAACTAATCCTGAACTTTACAATACGTTACATTACGTTACTTAATGACTTACAATACCCTGTAATTACTTACTTACAGAAAAAACTCACAACAAATTACTAAGAGACACGCCTTAACTGGTGAGAAAGAATTTCCACTTCTGTTGAAATTCCCTCTCATTCGATGTCGCAGCGATACTTTTTCTGACTCGATTTTACCCTACACTAATGAGATGACATGACTGAAAACGAACATAGTATTATTTAGCGCGTTGATATAAAGAAAAAAATTGCCTAGCATTATCAGGTGGTTGAGGGTCAACAGGTGCTTGCCGGGTCGAGTAATTCCAAATAATACCTCTGCCTCGAAGAGAAGTAACCTCACTTTACTTACGATAGAATACCAACCGTTTGGAACTTATCCCAAAAAAAGACGTTTGCGGGCAGCTAATAAACAAATGACGTATGTTTTGACTATCAGAGGGGAAAAAAGGGCAGGAAGGGGGGGCAAATTTTTTTCATTTTGTATAATATACTGTTCCTGGCTAAAATGTTGTGTATAATTTTGTGTTGAAATATTGCCAATTTAACTTCTTCTGTGGCTTTGAACGGCAGAAGATATATTTTATTTAGCTTCTCTTTTTCGATACCGTATGAAAAAAGTTTTTTTTTTTTTTTTCTGAAGTGGGACGGAGATTTTCAAGGGTTAACAGCTTGTCGTATAACATCTTGCACGTTATAGTACAGATTGGCGGCGGGGGTGTAGTAGAGTCGTGAAGGAGCTTCTTCCAACGTTGAGGGATCGCGGATATAAGGCCGTGATATTCGGTAAAAAGTTGCAATTTAGCGTGTATCGAATATATATTAGAGGCTGCAGTGAGGTACAACAGCTAACCATAAAACTATATAACAAAAAATAGATTAGAAAACTAATCATTGATTTTGATGGATGAATAATTAAAAGCTATTATGAGTGTAGATCAGTGACCTATAGATATTACCGTCACTAACAGATTCAACCTGTTACTGGTATCCTTTTTAGGATGACGGCCTCAGTTTCATTTCAGTGAATTTGAGTGACAGATTATGTCTAAAGTGGTACCACCTAACTCCTCGGTAATCGCGTTTGTTTCCCAGGTATTGTCCGTTTAGATTGGAGTAGTGACACCAGTTGTACCACCAGGCTCCTGTGTGCTCCACAGCGCAGTTGATTCTGTCCTTATCATTATCTCTGTCTTTCGTACTAAACGCCATGTTATTATGATATGCTAACGAATCTCCCGCTGTACCTGAATATGAACCCACTTCAAGTCGATACTGCGCCCGCCCATCACCAATGTTGAACTTGCCATATTTGGCATATGCTTTAACTCCGTTCCAGTCTTCCAGCTCCACTCGTAGAGAGCTCGGTCTAGAAGCCGTCAGTCGGTGGATCTTTTCGTTTCCTAACCAAAACTCCGCAGTCAGCTGACCAAAGCCTGCTTTGTAGTCGTTCCATCCCCGATAGAAGTCTACCGAGCCATCTTGTCTTCTCTGAAAGACGGTCCAGCCTCCACCGTCAGTGCGCATGTCACAGTAGACAGTAAAGTGTCCTCTGCCGTCTGGGTTAACGGAGTACAATCCACTTTGAGTATGGCCTGATTTTAGCAGATCAGAACAATCTGACGAAAAAAAAAAGCACATACTGTTGATTGGGTTTTCAATAGAGGATCTGTGGACATGCAGCACAGTAATTTATCACTTACCTCTCTCTTCTCTAACTTCAACATAACTTACTGCCTCGATGTGAAACACTCCTGCACCTGTAGCCGAGCAGATATAAATGCCAGAATCGTCTTCTCTCAAATCTCCTATAGTGAGCACCTTGTTTGTCTGGTGACTCCTCGCCACGGGCAGTGCTTCTCCTTGTCTTTTCCAGCTGATGACTGGTCGTGGATCACCAGTAGCGCTGCAGTTTAACGTCAAAGTGTCGCCAGTAGCAGCAAACACCTTTCCAGGTGGCTTAACGGTAAACACAGGAAGTGAACCCACAACTAAGAGAGTTTTCCTTTCAACATTTCCTAAAATGTTGACCGCTGAACAGAAGTATGCGTCAGAGTCACTTTTATGGACATCGGAAATTTGTAAGACACTGTTGTTATAGTGCGCCCTCCCCTGGGGTAACTGACCAGACGATTTCCTCCAGGTCACCACTGGTGCTGGGTATCCAGTCACGTGGCATACCGGAAAAGTGACGTCGCTTCCTTCTGTGACGTACAAAGTTCCAGGATGAAGAGAGACGCGAGGTTGAACTGCAACCAAGTAATCATAATTCAGCCTTGTTTGATTTCGACTTCTGGGTTTTAAGCTTTTCTTTTTCTTATTGATATGTTTTTTGATTCAAACTAAAATACAACAGAGTTTTTGACACTGCTCAAGTAGAAAATTTTCTCCTTGAAACGCTTGTTTTGATCATTGGCCTACACAGTAACTGTTTCAGTACACCGTACCATAAAATGGCGTCAACAGGCTCCAGCGTGGAACTGTAAAAGCGACGCGAATGTTTGTCGAAGTTTTAGGGAACATGAATAGTAGCTGTTTCCAAAGAAAAACAGCAAAGAGAGTTTTGTGTTTTTTAGACGAAAAACTACTCCTCGTGCTCACAGAATCACAAACCTGACTGGCTGTTAATTAACAAATCGACGTCGGTTTTTTATTCGTCTGTCCTCTTATTGATGATAAATTGCGTCATAACATTGCCAAAGTGGCTGTGGAACTGCTCCGCAGTAAACTCTTACAATGTTGTGACGCAATTTTTCATCAATAAGAGGACAGATGTTTAAAAAACGGACGTCAATTTGTTTTATACGATAACAAAACCCCAAAATGGTCAAATGTTGGGAAAAAATGAGGGGAAAAGACGCCGTAAACTTGCCATAAAAAAGGGCAAGTGAATTTCATTCAAAATGACGCGAAAATTGGCAATAGCTTTTCTTGCCTTTTGATTGGCTACTCAAAAAAGTCAATAAAATCTCATTGGTTAAAAAGTTGACAGTTTGATGGCTGAAAGTTAATTTCGCATAAATTAAAATTTTATCGTCTGTACTCTTATTGATGATAAAAATGAGCAAGTCAGCGCGCTAGAAATTAGGCAGATATTGTAAAAAAACATCATTGTGTGACAAAGAAATTACCAGAAACCCACCATTTACTGCTAATCGCACCACTTCCCGTGAATTCCCCAGGATGTTTGTTGCTGAACACTGATACACGCCTGAGTCACTTCCGGTTACCTTCTTTAACTCAAGCTTTCCTCCTGAAACCGCTGACTCAGTGATTTGTGACTGACTGTTCAGTTTACTCCATTTTACTGAAGGCTCAGGATTGCCACTGGCTGAACACTGAAACGAGGCTGTTCCACCTTCGTTCACTGTCAACGTCACAGGAGAAACAAGAACAGCAGGAGATGATATCGATTCACCGGGTTCGCCTTTAGTCCCCGGCATGCCAGCGGGTCCTATGTCTCCTTTCTCCCCTTTGTTTCCAGTCTCTCCCTGTAGTCCTACAGGTCCGATAATGCCTTGCTTGCCGCTCTTTCCTGGCAATCCCACAATGCCCTGATCTCCCTTGTTCCCAGTCCTTCCTTTCTGTCCTCTTGGTCCAGGTGGACCGGAAGGGCCTGGGGAACCTGACGAGCACATGACACCCTTTGACTGATAGAGATGCACTCCCGCCTCTGATAAAAGTTTGTTGATTTTGAGAATCGTTTCCGCTCTGCGTCTAGCCTCTGTCGAGTTTTTAACTGATAGAAAGTGACGGCTGTGTCGGTGGGGTTTAGAAAATTGAACTTCTGCGAAAAAAGGAAAATATATCTGAAAAACTGACTTCTACTTACAAAGCCCTTACAGCGCTGTGAAATGTAAAATCTTAATCCTCTTAGTTTAAAGATAAGAAGCATTTAAAGGAGTCCGTGCTGACATCTTTGTCGAGGGCGAGCATAACCGCACGAGACGATTGAGACGGAAATACTTAACTGATTTATTCTTTCGAGATTCATCCACAGAAATTCGAGAATCAGTTGACAAGATGTCCTTTGTTCATTTTTTGACGTGAAAGTTATCAGAAACCGACACAAAGCTTGATCGAAATGAAAAAGACAAGGAGCTTGTTCCCCGTCATTGTTTTAGTCATAGTTGAAGAGAACTTTTCTGAATCACTGTCCGTGGAGGATGGATAAAGCTCGACCTGCTATATATAACCTCCTGTTTTCTTTGTGAACGGAACAAGCTAGAACACGCTCTTTTGTTATTTGCTTTGACTCTTAGCATTTTTCACAGTGTATTCAATCGGATCAAGCTTTGTTTCTGATTATTCTAACACAAATTCTAAACCTTTGCTTAGATAACATTCACTTACCAGGAGTATTCTTGGTTATCTTCATGTCTGCGTTTTTTGACAGGGACTTGGCCTCCGCAACGCTTTCAAGAGCGTTTATTCTTTTCTTCTGCTCGTGTAGTTCCAGTTCAACTCTTAAAAAGCCGGCGCAGTAAAACACAATGGAGAGAATAGAAATAATAGAAGCAAAGGAAGGCATACTTTGCTTTTGAACAGCCATGATTTCAGAGATGTTCAGCAATCCGGGCTTCTACAACGTAGTGGAAACAAGTAAGAGCTGCCTCCGTCCCTCACTTGGTACCGAGATCTCGAGTGTAGGTAACTTGCCAGATGGTAAGGAATTCCCCGCTATTCAAGTCATGTGAGATAAAGCGGGGGCGTCTGAGAGACCGCATAGGCACGTACGCACGTGCGTCCCTCTGGAAATCTAAAAAAGCACATGTTTATATCTTTATTGGCGAAAAGCGTCGTTAACAAAAAATCGTCTGATTTGACGGCGTTGTTATCATTACGTTGCTGCGATTTTACTATATGTGAAATACGTATATCACAAACACTATTCAGTTCAAGACTGAAGTTCAAAACCTAAGCTAACGACTGCTTGCTAAGCTAGCATCAGTCATCACTACGATGATAACAAAGTTCAAAAAAAAAACAAACAAACAAAAACAAAGATAGATCGGAATCTACTAATCGCAAAACAGACTTGACCTTTTAAACCCCTTACAATACTTTTTTTTCTTGAATTTTTTTTTCCTGAGAGGCATGAAGAGATTGAAACCTCTTCTTCGCAGCACCGTATAAGCGAAGAGAGGTTGTCCTCCTAGCAATTCTTCACATACATGAGTGTATAGACTGCAAAACAGTCGTATTCTTTGCGAACGCGAGCGACGGTCAATATTCGAACGAAAGGTCTGGAGCGAGTGTAAAAACGGCAAGGGAGAATGGGGAGAGACGTCAATTCTCAGACTTCTTAGACAGGCATGCCGCGAAACTCGCCGAGGGATTCGCGCCTTCGGCGCTCAAATCCATTTCTCTTCGGGGGGGACTCCATAAAAAAAGATGCACGCTACGCCCCTGAAAGTTCTATTTTCTTTTTCGTATTTGTCTTTTGTCGGTTTTAAAAGCAACTCGGAAAAAAGTAGGTTCCCGAGGCATACATGTATAAAATGTTTCCCAGCCGCATGTAGCAGACATGCAGTGCTTTAAAGTCTAAGCTACTTAGTTCTTATCGTGGGAGGTTGGGGTCGGGTCACGCAACTGATGAGTTAATAGGCATGATACTAGCAAATGCACAGTAAGATCTTTTGATTGCTAAAAAACCCTGACGATTTGAGTAGGAACAAATCAGAGGTATAGTAGCCAGAAAAGATCTATATTATCAGTTTTAAGTTTTGGGATAGTTTGCAGGAGAGAAGTTTGCGTTAATGGAGACAGAATACCCTCAGACTAGAGCTCACTTCTTTTATTTAGTTGTAACGAACATGATCAAAGATACGTAGTTACAATTCCATGCCAGCATTTAAATATAGTCAACCATATGTATAGAAAACAGAATTTGTACTCGTCAGTAAAGGAAAATCAGCTTTGGGTCCGTCTTTCTGTTCATATATGTCGCAAGAACTAACAGAAACAACCTCTCCAAAGAACTCCAGATGATCAAGCGACTTAAACCTGATAGGTTTCATAATAAAATGTTTAGACTTGTACAAGCCTTAGATAGAAATTGCCATCAATGTAGTGTACATAGTTTATCAATATTTATAGTATTTCTCAGTTCTTTCGATTTTTAATATTTACCTAATAAATAATCTCCTGATAATGTTTATTTTTCTGATCTTCAGCTGATACCAGCGTTTCTTCGAGATTAGCTGATCGATTTTCACATTAAATAAAGCTATTACTTTTTAACCGCGCGGCCATGGGCCGAGCGCGGTTCATGTTCTACCCTTGGTTTATTCTTTTTTTATTTTTTTTTTTTGTCGGAGACCAGACGTAAATCTCCACTCGGCCAACTTTGAATTACGCAATCGGTAATGTTTACTCGCCAAACCTTGTTTCTTCAGGGTCAACAGAAATCTCAGATTACAAAATCACGCCGAACCTACACGTTGCAAAAAAATCTCTTCAAAACCCTGACATCGAAGCGATATATCACTTTAGCGTTAATAGCTACCTCATATCGGCAGTATTAAAATCTATTCGTTAACAATCCAGCTTCATCATATTAAAATTTCAACGAAATCGAACAAAACCAGAACTAAATATTATTAGATTTTTTTTGTAACCTAGCTTCATTGCGTAAGTCGACAAAGGAAGCGACGGTCGCCCATAGCCACCGAAACACATTAACATAACCAGTGAACCTACGTTTCGGTCCAAAAAATCCAGGATTATTGCCTGAAAGCTGAAAATTCAAGAGGAACATCTTTTTCGAACTTTTCTCAAGTTATTTAGACGAAAAAATGACCTCGGCGGACTCCAAAAGAGAACGAAACAAAAAACAGAACGAGACAGTGAGAACAGCCGATAATTTATTCACCGCGTGGCCTTCGTTACGTTCACGTTAGAAAAACCTTACTTCTGGATAATTTCAGCCTTACAAGTCAGCAACTGGTCCCAAATTACTTTCTGTATCCTTACAAATGTCCTGACTTCCATCTCCGAAAGATTTGGCCGCAATTTTTTAGCAAATAAAGATTTCGCCGACAGCAATCACCATTACGGTGGCTTGCAACTAATTCGCTAACTTTACAAAACCCTCCCGAGGGGGGAAATGACGAAAAGAGCTGAAAAATGATGACCGGAAATAGAGTAATTTTCTCAGCTTCCAGTGTGCCAAATTTGCTGGAAATAGGTTCAAAACCGATATTTTTTTTTTCGTTTTTTTTTCTTCGGGTCACTCATGCTACCAAAACAGTTAACTTTTAAAAGCGCGGTTGTAAGATCTTAAAGATCTTCTTGTTATTTTATACAGGCGACAATTTTCGTACATGCGCTATAACTATGATGATAAACTAAGACTAAGACAAGAGTTTCCTTGGTTACTTGATGTAATACAAGATGTTAACAAAGGCAGTTCCAAACACAAGCACTTCACTGAAGAGGACATTGCGGCCATCTGGACTAGCTGCTGATACTGCTAAAGCTGTGCAAGAAATTTGAGTGTAACATTAACCCATTGATCTAAATTATCTTGAACACGAATAAAGCTGTATATTATTTTATGTGGAAGTACTAACACCGGACCAAGAAACCCCAGACTAGTCCTAAGAAGTTCTCTTTTGCCTCCCTGTCTGAACGAAGTCTGGGAAGGAGTGGGCGAAAGAACGGCGAGTGCTCTTGTACCGCTCACGAAAGACCCCAGACTCCACTGTGCCGTGACCACCTAGGGCCTAGGCCGACTAAACCACGTTTTGGGCCAAATGGTTAAATTTGGTTGCACATTTCATGCCAGCTGTGAACACTGTTTGCCATGGTTTTATTACGAGCTTCATCATAAACAAAATAAAATCTCCCAAGAAATTGAAACTTATTTTTAGTATTTAAACTTGGACGACGAAATTTATGGCCCAATCGCTGAGCTAGAACGTCAAAATCGAATCTCTATCAGGTGTACATAATCGACAAGCAGTGGGAAGAATTAAGCTTGCAGTAGTTACACAGTTTTGTCTTTTCTTAAATTTCGAGAATTAAATGTTCTTCATAATAAAAGTCGGTCCCAGAATCCATTTATCTTTTCATGTTAGCAGAATTCAGAACTTTCTCAAACACTTTTTTTTTCATTACCTTCAGAAAAGCAGATTGGAATGTGGTTGTTGCAGTTGTTGTTTGTACAACATTCGATTTCACATTGCTTCAAGTTCCAGTTGTGAAATCTTTTAACATCAGATCGAATAACCGCACAAGCTGTTCTTTTATCTGCAACAATAAATTCAAACGAAAGAAGCGCGTTAAATATATTAATGAACTATACGTTTCGCTAAGGGAGTAATTGTAAGTGCAACATTTTCTTGTTTGGGGTAAACGTTAAGTCTGCATATGGCCCAAGTGGTCGGCCACCAAGTTGGACAGTTATACAAGGTTCTGTAGCATGAATTATCCCGAACCACCCTTTTAGAGCTAATTTCCCTGAGACTAAGATTACAAGATACAACTTAAGGAATAGATCTTCCGCAATGCCCGCCATTCACTCGGACCGTTTCAAGAATACATTCTTTAATAGGATAGTTTTTAAGTACGATGTAGCTTTGTAAATAGTGTACTTTTTGTATTCGATTTTTTTATTTGTTTCTATGTAAATATCTATCTTATTTAGAGACATATTGTAGCCAATTAACATTGTTATTTTTAAATGTAACATAAGATATGTAATTTTACCTTTTGAACAATAAAGACACTTTATTTATTTATTTATTTATTTATTTATTTATTAAGCGACTAGGAATATTTCTACTCCTCCCTGGATGGGATGCTAGGCAATCGCAGGGGTACCCCTAGCATATAAATTCGTCGGTACCCTTTTGTACACCTGGGTAGACAAAGGCACTGTGAGAGTATAGTGTCTTGCCCAAGAACACAACGCAATTTCCGCAACCAGGGCTCGAACCTGGACCGCTCGATCGGGAGTCGAGCGCACTACCCGTGATACCACTGTGCCTACAATGAGCCTGTCTTGTTTGGTCTCCAAAGTTTACTCGTGCAGTTGAAGTTAGACCAACAAATGTCACTGTCTTTTTCTGCTGTTGGATTCAGGGAATCGGCTACTTTTCAAGAGAGACCCTAATGCTCTCGCAGGGATCTGCAGTGTCTACTTCTCAAAAACGTCTAGCCCGCATATGCTTCATATATTAGCTATAATTACAAACATTTTCGTATTTTATTGGGTCATTGTTAACGGACGAAAATTGCTATGAAGAGCGACAAACTAAAAAGGAAACCAACACGAACAGATTGCAACATTTATGTTGGTTTTCCACATCCGAGCATAATATTTTGATCTGCGTTCATATACACGCATATCATACACTATGCACGAATTATGTAACCGAAACATTTCTCTTGGACAGGCCAAAACAGCGGATAGAAACATATAGCAAAGATCTTTATTGGGTTCACTAACCATTCCTCTCTATTACCTGTGATCTACACGAAAATCTTACAGAATTGTTCTTGACTGTGAAGATGACGTCCGCTCAGGTTGTCAAAACGTCAGTCACCAACAACAGTTCTTTTCAGAACAACTCTCAGCCAGATGATCGCACTATATGAACTACAGAATATTTCAAGACTACATTTTTGTCAATGACGTTCTGTTTTCGCGTTTCCCTTTAAAAGAACGAGATTCTCGCTGTCCTTGAAGAGTGAGCTGATTAAGTCCGGAAAGTTCTTCCTTTCGGAATATTTAAGTATAAATTTTTACCTAAGTATTAATCTTACTTGCGCAGTTAATGCATCCTCTCATAAAGGCAGACTGGACCTTTCCGTCTCCATCTTCGTACTTCACGAAAGCCGAAGCGCAGTGGCTTGTACCAAATGATTCCGGATCTGTGGCGCAAATCTGGTTTCGCTGATTTGCCGAGCAAGTAGCTGCATCGGGCTCGAGGCAATAATTGCAGTGTCTATATTGAGCACCTGTCAAAAAATGAAGCAATTCGGAAAAGTATTTAATTTTTGAACAGTCCTTCTACGATAATATTATATTTTGCCTTCACTTTTAACTTTTGAGAAGATATTTCAAATTAACACTCGAGATGGCGTTCACCATAACAACTGTTCGTCAAAAATACTGCACTTTGAATAGTATTTTCAATTCCTCCAATCCAATTCTCTTCTCGGTATTTATTTGAAAATGTGCTGAAGCATTGTCTCTCGTGTTTGGTGTTTCTTCTAATGCTAGTTGCTTCTATCCTGTTGCTAAATCTACATCAGTATTTATCAAGTACCGGAATTTTATCCATCATTAGCATCAGATGCTTCGTCGGAGACCCAGGGACAGAAGACCGGATCAAGAGGAAACCAGAAGAGCGAGACCGGAGCAAACTAAAGTTTACAAGAGCGAACGAGAGAAATCTCACGGCTTGGTGGAAGCCTAGTGTGGATTGGCCGCAAAAATGTGCCCCTGAGCTTTGCCCCTGGGTTACGTTTCCGAAGTGTATCACAGTCACTTCAAGTTTGGTAAAGCGAATCGCGAATTTCCACGCCCAAAGTACAACACAATTGATATCGTTGTATCGAGCTGTCAAAGGTTTTTCAATAATTAGAAGCGAGGAAGCTTCAAACATGGGTTACTTTTGTCTAGGGAACTCCAGGCTTGAAGTTTCGTCAATGCTTGAAGGAAACATTTGCACAACTCAAAAGCACTCCCAGAGTGGATTCTTCGGTTTCTCTGACGTACCATGATCCGTGAGATCTTGGATTGAACTGTGTTTGTTAAAGAAACTCAAAATCCGTTTTCGAATTCTGTCGGATTTAAGAATCCAATCTTGGATTTTCTTTAAGAAACGCACCCTTAGATCAGGTTTCAGCGCGTAACAAGTATGCTCAGGTGCAGTCTAAGGAATTTGTTTCATAGCTAATAGCAATGTTTTTATTACCTGCGGGTGGTAGGCTTGGAGCCACGGTGTTACAATTGTCGCCCGTACAGCAAATGATTTCGCCTTCCATCAAAAACCAACCTCTGCTTGCTTTATAAAACTCACCCACTGCCGCATACAATGCTTTTCTGCTCTCTGAAATGATCAAATCAAACATGGATAAAATTAACCGCGTTTATATCACAACAACAAGCGTTCATAATGCTATTTCTATGACACTTAATTAACGTTTTGCCAATGGACCCGGTTGTTTTTGGTCTTGGGAACCTGGTGGTACCCTTTAAGACGTTCACCCTTAAGCTCTTAGATACGTCCTTATTTGAGGTCCATAACATGAAACGATTACTCCATTTGACGGGAAATGACGCCATTATTTCCAAAGAACTGCCATCTTAGATTCTATGACTTTTTTAAAAATGTAAGAAAGCCACCTAACTGAGTAGCTCAACAATAGTCATAACCGAAAGCGTAAAGCTAAAAACAACTTCAAAATATGAAATATAGTTTCCGAGCAAACTCTCATTGAGTCGCTCTCACAGAATAGGGCCCCGCTACTCCCAGAGTTGCCAAGAAAGCTGGCTCGGGGGTTAGTCAAAATATAGTTGCCATGGGAGTATCACATGGAGAACGTCAGTGGAAGAAAAACAAGGCAGGCAAGAGGGGTGGGCAAGATGGGTCGAAGGCAGAATCGTAGCATAGGACAGGGCTAGGTTGGAGAGAGTTGCAGCCTTAGGGGCTTCCGCCCGGCGCGGAGAGAGCTAGCTAACTAGACAACTGTCTAACTGACTGACTGACTGACTAACTGACTGACTGACTGACTGACTGACTGACTGACGGACGGACGGAAGGACGGAAGGACGGAAGGACGGAAGGACGGAAGGACGGAAGGACGGAAGGACGGAAGGACGGAAGGACGGAAGGACGGAAGGACGGAAGGACGGAAGGACGGAAGGACGGACGGACGGACGGGCTGACTGATTGACTGACTCACTCACCCACTCTGACTCACGACTCACTGACTCACTGACTCACTGACTCACTGACTCACTGACTCACTGACTCACTGACTCACTGACTCACTGACTCACTGACTCACTAATTCACTGACTCACTGACTCACTGACTCACTGACTCACTGACTCACTGACTCACTGACTCACTGACTCACTGACTCACTGACTCACTGACTCACTGACTCACTGACTCACTGACTCACTGACTCACTGACTCATTGACGCCCGACCGCGGAACTAACTAGCCAACTAATTAATGGAAGCATCAAGATCCTGGCGCATCATACTAAACTTCGGGAGGAGTCACCAAATGTAGAGTTCAGGTATTAATGATTTTAAAGTTACAAGCTTTATAAGTTGGTAACGACCTCTAAAGCACCCCCATCCCTGGTCTGAATAAGGCAAGACGTATATTCTTTTCAATAAACGTTTACCTACTTGAACAATCAACGCATCCTCGGAAAAAACCTTCCATGGTATTTCCAAACTGATTCTGATAACGTACTATAACAGAGGCACAATGAGCTGAACCCAGTGAATTCGGATCTGTGGCGCAAGTTTGGTTTTGCTGGTTCGCGAGACAAGTGGCTGCATTTTGCTCGGTGCAAAAATGACAATATTTTGTATCAACACCTGTTGGCAATACAAATAAAGGAATTTTTCAAGGTCAAAAATTGACAGGGTATATAAATGACGGTCTCCTGTACCGAAGGCTATTAATCCTTGTCATTTAAAATTCTTTAACACTGGTCATGAGATTTCTGTGTTCTCTGCCTTACCTGGCAATTCCACAAGTAAGACAGTTTACTTTAGAAAACACCCTGTAACAACGCGCGCGCTAAAAGCTGTATCCTGCAGCAGGGCGCTTATATGTACCCGGCCTTTTTCCGCCCTGTCCTGCAGTGTACAGCAGGCACTCTCCGAGCAGAGTAAGCAGCTTAGCACAGAACATTTTCCTTTCGATAATCGAAATAAACGCGTGACCTTCCGTTTTTTTCCTCGAGATGTTTTCCTTTTTTTTTTCCGTGTTCCTTTTTAAAAAGTTCTAGAAACAATCTTGAAAGATTAGGAGAAGTCATGACTACCATGAAATCCCTTGCAAATAGAGTTTCAAAAAAAAAAGTATTTTACATCGTGTCTACATTTAATTGCTACTGTTGGACATCTATCACTATTTTACAAGTGTTGTAACAATTAACTTGTGGGACACGTCAGCTTCTCACAAGGTAGCTAAGTTTCCCAGCGTTTCGTCCTCATAAACATTTCACAAATGTTCATCTGCTCTATACCTCAGTAAGAGTCTCCTTGGCAGCCGTTAGTAGAGAGCTTAAGCAATGACGACGGCGACGCCAAGGGCGACGGCTGGAAAAAAAGGATTTGTATTTTATCTTTGAATTTCGCAATTATCTGGAACTGTTCAGTAAGCCCTGCTCAAACTAAAGATATAACGCCAGCGATCAATTCCAGATCAAAATACGGAAAATTAGCCGCCGTAGTTCAAGTTCTTCAAAAAACGCAAAACTTAGTCATTTCACGTATAACGCACGTGCCCAGTCGTTGTTTTGCTCATTATACCTTTTGTTTGGTGATGTGCCCGTTGCCGTCGTGGTTTGTTTTAGCTCCCTATCAGGGACCTTAAGCAAACCACGACGACGACGACGACGACGACGAAAACGTCACCAAACAAAAGGTTTAATGAGCAAAACAATGGCTGTGCACGTGCGTTATAATCTTTGTACATTTCTTTGCTGTCCTCTGCAAAACAACAACGTGAAATGACAGGGTTCTGCGTCGTCTAAGGAACGTGGAAGACTAGGGCTAATTTTTCGTAATTCTATTTGGAATTGACCTTTGACGTTGCTTATTTAGTCTGAGCACGTTTTTAGAGCCATTGTCGCACTGAACAGATCTCGGCAATCACGAATTTCGCTTGTAAAATATATAGAGGATTTTACACGGTGGCGAGAAGATATGAATTTTATCTTCGAGTAGTAAGAACAAGAACGAGTGTTCTTGCCTCGAGAACATTCATATCTTCGAGCTAACTTGTAATGTTCTTTTTATTATATAGACATACTGATGACGGCATTTTTGACGATTTTCCGAAGATTTTCGACCAATGTCCGAAGATTTCCGAAGATTCTCCAAAACTTGTCCGAAGGTCACACGAACGTTGCCGAACATTTCCGAAAATTTCCGAAGATGACCAAAGATTGCCGAAGACTGTCGAGAAAGACCCGACGATGTTTCGATGATATACCAACGAATTTAAGTACAATTTAAGAGACAAACTTGAATCAATGAAATCATCGATATCTTCACTAGTGAGGATATGGAAAATACGCCACTCAAGTCCCGGATGTGGTTTCGTATGAATTTTACGAGTGGTGTATTTTCCAGTAAAACACTCGTGTCTATATAATAAGAATTAATTTTTTTACTAGGCGTCGTCCTCGGCGCCGTCTTCGTTGTCGTTGCTTAAGCTCCCTAGTAAGGTCGTCACCACGACGACCCTACTATAAACTTTTGCGAAGTAGACTACCACAACAAACGAAAAAAGCGTCTCTTGTAACACAAAAAGGTCACATCCGGTCATAATTTAGTTGTAGTCACACAACAGTTTTTTTTCTAAATGTATGATAATAACGAGACACCTGATGACAACTTATACCAAGTCAAGTCAGAGAATAGAAGTTTGTTTAGCGTCTTCTTAGATAAACATCTTTAATTATCTAGCCTAGCTAGTTGTTGACATTGGTATCGTTAGCGCGATAAAATGAATGTAGCGGCATAAACACGTAACTTCCTGTTTCGAGTCATGTGGCAGAGCATGATCTGGCTATGATGGACACGTGCTATGATATTTCCTATTGGGTCGATTAGTACTGAAGCCGATCATGGTAGCCCCTGTCAGACCAATAGCATACTAAGTATCCTGGGCTCAAAATCAAAGTTTTGGTGTTAACTTCCTCTTAGTTGGTCTATGGAAATTTGAAATTCTTGACGCGTCTGTAAAACATTTTCCAGTACTGACATATCAGTTTACAAGTTCAGAAAAATGAACTTTGCCCTATGTTATTTTAAGCGAGTTGAAGCGAAGTCCAGTTCACCCAAAATTTGATTTGGCAGAGATGACGTAGGCCCACATTAGGCTAACAATTATGTTTGGTACGTGATCAAAGTTTTATCCGAGCCACGCCAAAAACAATAATTGTAAATGAATTTCACTTTCGCTGCATCAAACGACCTCTCAAAGGTCTGATACCGGATTTGTCCATACTATATGTTTCATTTTCAACAAAGAAACCAAAATAACGAAATGATCTTCGCAGTGTGTCGAAGTGTGTTACTTATAAACGTCTTTTGCGTCTAAGGTTACGCCACCAAAAAACATGTCTGATTGGACGTCGGTACAGTATAACTTTTTCTTTTTTTATAAGAATATTTCCAAAACGTTTAGATAGTAGCAGACATGTAAAGATTTTAAGGAAAACGACCAATTTTTTGAGTTTGAAAGACGTGTTTCGACAGAACTTCTGTCATCTTCAGTTGAATGAATGATTACAAAGCAAGTTGAATAATAAGTAGGCAAAAATGCTAATTAAGACAAATAGTAACAACAGAACGTGAAAAGGTGTAAATTAAAAGGATAATTTTAGATTTACATGGTGTAATTGCTGATTGAGGCAAGGTAGTTCTTTTTGAATATGGATAGCCTCCTTTATCTTGAGTTGAAAGCTGGTAGTGGCGTGATCTAAAATATGAAAGTAGTCTATTGAACACAATGAGCGACAACGTTCAGAATTCTGAAGATGTTTGAAGATGTGAGAGGCCCTATCAACGGCTAAGTGCCCACGTACGCGTGTGGAAAAATGTCGGGAGGTTTCGCCGACATAACAGGCATTACAGCCCGCACATGTAAACTTATAAAGCACACGTGAACGAAGCCCGCCGGGGATAGGGTCTTTCACACCAAAAGGGTTACCTATCTTAAAGGAAGAAAAAACTAATTTGATGTCTAAATCATTACAATAGCGCTTGATTAAGTGTCGAATCTTCTTCTGAGTGATGACAGAAAAATGGCCTATGTACGGCAGCTTAACGTAAAACGTGGGCGAGGTGGTAAGGGGGTAGCCGTTACATCACTGGGACCCATAGCAATCATTGTCCCCGGGGCTACCCCCTTACCACCTCGCCCACGTTTTACGTTAAGCTGCCGTACATAGGCCATTTTTCTGTCATCACTCAGAAGAAGATTCGACACTTAATCAAGCGCTATTGTAATGATTTAGACATCAAATTAGTTTTTTCTTCCTTTAAGATAGGTAACCTTTTTGGTGTGAAAGACCCTATCCCCGGCGGGCTTCGTTCAAGTGTGCTTTATAAGTTTACATGTGCGGGCTGTAATGCCTGTTATGTCGGCGAAACCTCCCGACATTTTTCCACACGCGTACGTGAGCACTTAGCTGTTGATAGGGCCTCTCACATCTTCAAACATCTTCAGAATTCTGAACGTTGTCGCTCATTGTGTTCAATAGACTGCTTTCATATTTTAGATCACGCCACTACCAGCTTTTAACTCAAGATAAAGGAGGCTATCCATATTCAAAAAGAACTACCTTGCCGCAATCAGCAATTACACCATGTAAATCTAAAATTATCCTTTTAATTTACACCTTTTCACGTTCTGTTGTTACTATTTGTCTTAATTAGCATTTTTGCCTACTTATTATTCAACTTGCTTTGTAATCATTCATTCAACTGAAGATGACAGAAGTTCTGTCGAAACATGTCTTTCAAACTCAAAAAATTGATCGTTTTCCTTAAAATCTTTATAAGAATATGTTTTATAAGAATATCCAGGCTAAAATTTGCGAAATTTTGAGAAAATATCAAAAATAAACTCGAGGCTGAGATTTTGAAAGCAATGTAATTTTGTGTGTTGACAATTTGTAATACAATACAATTACATGTTTTTAACTAAACCGTATGAAATTCTTCCTTTCTCTAAATGGCAAAACTAGCCAAAAACCAACAAAAACAGACGTATTAGCCGTATGCTCGATTCCTGTAACATTTCTGCTGAAGTTACATGCGTCATATCAGGTTTTGATGGTCTTTGATGCCTAATGTCTATAAAATAAGTATAATCTAAGAATATTCAAAAGAAGATTTTAGCCTAAAATGGGCAGAAAAATAAGAATATCTGGCCTCGGCAGGAAAAACAATATTCTTATTTTAAAAAAAAGAGTGTAACGTACCGTGCAGTGTTTGATATCCAGTTTAATAGAATGTTTCTGTATGACGTGACTTTTGCTCAGATGAAAGTAACGACATACATCGTAAACATTCGAAAGTCACATCTTTATCAGTTTGAGGTCAATTGTGCTCGACACTAAACTGAAAACACCTCTTTGCCGACTCAGTCTTTGGTCATAGTAAATTTGCAACCGCTTGGCGGCAAATTGCGCTAAGTAAAAATTCAGTTCATTATTTTCTCTATGGAGAATTGAAAAGCAGTTTCGAACAAAATAAAGGAACATTAACCGTTACATCACTTGGACCCATAGCAATCATTGTCCCCGGGGCTACCCCCTTACCGCCTCGCCCACGTTTTACTTTAAGCTGCCGTACATAGGCCATTTTTCTGTCATCACTCAGAAGAAGATTCGACACTTAATCAAGCGCTAATGATTTAGACATCAAATTAGTTTTTTCTTCCTTTAAGATAAGTAACCTTTTTGGTGTGAAAGACACATTGTTGAGTTTTACGACTTTAAGACGCTATTTTGTCAATTCAAGCCCAATTTTACCTTACTTTTGTGAGTAATATTTCGATGAATTTTAAAGAACTATTGTATTCGCATACTTAAGAGCACGGAACAGAAAATTAAAAACTGTTTCTTACCCAGGGCGTCCGCAATGAGCAATACCATAACGATAAATAAAAGCTTCATGTTTGAATCCTCCACCGAAATTCTCTCTTCTCCTGAGTTTTGGTAACAGACTTTTGATTTACAAGTAGGTTGGTTAAACCCTATAAACAGCAGCGTGATATCAACACCTGCAGGTCATCAGCATGATGGAAATATTTGATTGGGCAAAAGTCCACTGGATAAGCGCGTGCACGAATTGATTGACAATTGATTGATTGACGAATTGATTGACAATTGATTGATTGACGAATTGATTGACAGCTGTAAGCTTACGAATGGTGACAGATATAGCGTGTTCCTGATACTAGAGGAACGGTGAAAGGCAAATTCTTCGACGAATCAATCCCTGCTGGGCTCGGTTTCCGTTGCGAAGCTCTAGTAATATGAGGATGTTTCATACGCGGTGATTGGCTAACTGTTCGGGCAAGATGGCGCTATCTCGCCCGCTCAGAATTACCCGTTGTATCCCGCTCTTTTTACCAGGTAATAAAACCTTTATTGATCAAGCTTACCGAGTAAAGATGGCTATATGTTAACTTAGTTCCTTTTTTTTTTTTTTCGTGCTTTACATGGAACCCAAAACGTCTTGGTCCATGATAACCTCTAAAAATAACTTGGCCAATATCCGACCATTTTAACCTCAGGCTTGGTCAATAAACCCATTTAGAAAACAGTCCTAAGAAAATACGCGCGCTGATTGGTTAAAAATCGTGTTTCTATAACTCGATAGAGACGTAATGATGGCGCGAGCAAAGAGAATTTACATTTTGATAATCAAAGTTAACAAGTTGTTTTCCTTTTCTCGTCGCGGTGTTTTCTAAAAGAAAAAGAAGACATGTACCCCGTGTTTCTCTCGAGCTTTAGTATAACTCTACTAGCGTTCTATAACGAATGCCGTCCTCTGATTGGTTACGATACTCACGTTTTATTCTGTGATAGATAGTGAGTAGCGTAGTAACGTGCGCTGGGGGCCACTTCTTTGTGTTTTCGAAGTGTCTGTGAAGAGGATTTAGATGAGAGTTTTGAACGACTAGTAGATTTATACTAAAACAATTAGATTATCCGCTCTCGATTTATATGCGTAATAGTTGACTCGGGCTGCGCCCTCGTCAGCTATAACGCGATAGAAATCTCGAGCTCATAATCGAATTGTTTATTACTCGATAGAAACACGGTACATGTTTTCTATTCCTTAAATATAGATGGTTTTCAAGTGACGTCATCAAATTCCAAAATCCAAAACTAAAGAGCCACAAAAGTTTTTATCTTCATCAGGCATAAGGGGATCTAAATTCATATCTCTTTACAACCATTCAGCTCAAAAGCGTGCTTGGTCTGGAACCAGCGCAGTTTAAAGTTCAGAGTTATGGCGGGGCGTGACATACGCTCCGATCGCATTTGTGGAAAAATATACACTTAAGTAGTGATGTTTAGCCTTTTTTAAAGGAGTTTAAGTGTTAGGAAAAGTGCTTGTGTAAATGTTTGTTGGTTCAGTTCACATAATCAGTCGCCTAGATGGCCAAAGTAAATTCCAGATGTTTACACTATTTTTCGGCTGCCCATTTGGTGGAGCACAGAGCTATTTTGTGTAAATTTAAAACATTTCGACGAATATCTGAAGTTTGGGAAGACGCGGAGACCTCAAACTTGGAGAAGTGTCTTCTTGACCTATCTCCTATAACATTACAATTTCTTGACTCTATCAACTGAATAGTTTTTGATTTAATTTTTCGTTGCGTGAAGGTGAAAACCACCTATAGCGACCAATGATCAATTTAAATTTTCTCTGTGTACTTTTGCGCGAGGGTCAAACGGCGATTTTTCGTCTAAGATGTAAACCTCAAAGTGAACAAAAAGTTTTGCTACTCGTTTTGAAATAAAAGAGAAGCTATTGTGAAAACCTGTAAAGGCTGGCGTGTGGTTGTTCTCCAGACTCCCAGACTCTCTAACAAGTGAGCTAAAATGGGTTTTTGTCTTCAGTCGACAAAATATCACGCACACTGTTTGGTTGAGGCGGGGGGGGGGGGGGGGCTGCGTCCTCGAATATGTTATTATCTAGGGTATGGCTTGCGCCGCGTGTTAGTTTAAAATATTGTATAGATTTTGACCGTTTTCACTTGAAACTGACAAGGTATGCTCTGTGCATTCTGGTCAACAATGAAGTATAGTTCTTATCATTGTTGTTATTCTGAAGCCTGTCTCATGGAACTCGAAAAAAAAAAATAACTGCTGTTATTTCCATGGTCTATTGTTCGTTTGCCTAGTTCTTAGTCTTCAGGCTGCACCTGGATGACTGGGGCGGTCTGAAATTGAGTTTCGAGTACTGGGTCAGGTCTGAGATAGGGTAGGGTAAATCACTCATGTTGCTCTGAATTCTAGTACGCAACACACCCCTACCCAGATTTTTGGGGAGTACCCCCGGGTTTTACTCATTATATTTCTGATCTTATTACAGATTAATGATACTGGAATAACATGCCAGTGTGACATTACAAACTCTCTTGTGTGAGGTACAATTACAATACATGATCAATTTGTGAACCCAGTTCCGGTCTTCACAGCCTAGATAATCCGCGCATCCGGTAAACTTTCACCTTGATCGATATCGACGGACCAAGCAGAGCTTTTAAATAGTTTGGCACAGTTACAAATTTCAGTTTAGCCCTTGTGTTACTCGCACAGAAATTGGGTGGAAGTGTAAGGACCGCTTTCCAAAACCCCGTGCCTGACTTATGACCAAAATCTGCGATTTTCCCTACTCGATTTATGACCTAAGAAAAATTTGATACTCTATTTTATACGACCGTTGCGGCTGAAACAGTTGCCCTAAACATAATTTAATAATCTCAGCAATATCAAACGTGAGTTTCCACAATTCTTCTAGCTCTTTCCTTTAGTAATCCGTCCTTCTACTCCCATTTTTTTTTTATGTTCACTCAAACGAGATGGAGGCTAACTCGATAACCTCACGGTGCTATTAGCCTCCATGCATAAACTATAGACCATTGTCACCTTTAATTGTTATATATGCATCCTTTTTTCCTTTTTTCATGCTAATATTGTCATTTCAAAATGAAAGTGTAAAATAAAGTGAAGTTGAAGTTGAAGTTTAATTTTTGAAGGGCTTTTGTTGATGGTCTTTTATTGATGGTCTGATGAAAAAGTAGCTTCTTCTAAAAAGCATACCCAGTTCAAGACTAGAGTGCGAAAACTGTATCCTATTTATGACCAGAATGGCCAAAATCGATACCCTATTTATAACCAAAATGGCTGAAAGCCATACCCTTTGAGCCCGCACATACATATATAACCCATATATGGGAGTACCCCCGCCCCCGGGAAATTTAACAACATTGCTATCTCGAACTCGGTTATGTTATCTTTCCCTTAAGAGCTGAGATCGCTGAAATCGATGAGATCGCGGGGTTTAATAACTTTGCGCATTTCACGCCACTACACGATCTAACGATACACGACCGCCTGCTAGGGCCGGTCAAACGGATATAAATTTCCGGCTGAGCGTGATGAAGCCACCCTCATGATACGCGTATTGTTTGTCACCAGATATTTAAGGCCGTGTTTTCCAAAAGCCGGTAATGCTAACCCAGGAGTAAAAGTTAACTGTCTAGTTTTTGTGAAGTTTGAGATAATTCAAACTCAAAACTGAAGGACTAGACTGCGAGCAATCTCTCTTTTCCTCGAAAATCCGCGGGGAAGAACGCAAACAAGTAAGCGTGCGAGCGTGACTATGAGCGTGACCACGCTAGCGGCGATGCCGCAAGCCGCTTTTAGCATGGGCGTCGCTCGTCTTCCGACGCCCGCGCTACTAGCGGCTTGCGGCATCACCACTCCAGGTCACGCTCACAGTCACGCTCGCTTTGCGTTCTTCCCCACAGTTCTCGAGGAAAAGAGAGACTGCTCACAGTCTACCGAAGAACAAACAATAGAAACAGAAAAGGCCACTGCGAAAAGTTACAAAAATCAAATCAAACTTTTCGCTTGCTAGGTTAATTTAATCAGGCTTAATTTTGAGCAACCCGGCCCAGGGTTTAATTAAAGTATTAGCTTTTTCGGAGCGCGATCTCTCCAGAGATATAAAAAAAACTGCATCTGATCTTGTGGAAGAAATGAACACAGAATCTGAAATTTTGGAGAACATTCATAACCAACGTCGAGAGGCGGCCCTGTCAGAGGTCTCTTGTGCTCCTCTTTAGCCTGCGTAACAAGAGTCCCGAAGAGCATTTTACACATTCTGGCCGCGTGCACACTGGAGCGAGAACAGAAAAATCGACTGCAAAAAAACAAAAAAAAAAGATCGCTTTGGCGATTTTTTTGTTCTCGCTCTAATTTGCGCGCGGCCAGAATGTAGATAAAGCTCTTCGTAGGGAATGATTGCTACTCAGGCTAGGGCGGAGTGAGAATCATCGGCTAAAAATCTGGAAAATGATGGCGAAGCCTGCTCACTTAAATTTGAAATTTATAAAGGAGAAGTCGAAAGTAGTCAGCCCTACCCTACCCCTGGAGCGTAACGCGACAGCCAAGAGTAAACACTTCCGAACAATGAGTCACGACCCCAAAATAAACTCAGTCGCGTTGTATTACCATAGACGACTGTAAATGGCGTCATATTTTCCTCGCAAAAAAATCCATGTCGATTTTCGTGACCTCCGTTAATCCCAAAATTGTAAACACGAAAGAATCGACTAAGAAATGCTAAGGTAGTACTCAAGCAAAAAACAATCAACTTAAAAATAACTGCCATATTTATTGCCAGGGTAACAAAAGCAAATATCCGCACACAGAGAGTTCGAGATGACGCATGACGTCAGAAATACTACATTTTGTACATGTTATGCCAAAAATCAAAACAGTAAAATTATTTCAAACAATGAAACTTGCTGGCGCTGTCTTTGATGTTAAAGGGGTTTAATGATTTATTATAATTCGATACTTACAGTATACTTCCGGTTTGGCGGCAGGTGAAGTGGAACTGTCGACGCTGTTGTTAACCACACATCTGTATTGCCGGTTTTCACATGACGTCACTAAAATTCAAACTACAAAACTATTGATCCTCTTGACATCTTACTTCCATGATGTATAAGAGCAGCTGAAAACTAACATTCAGTTCATACAAATTTTTGCTCCGAATGGGTTCTTGGTTTTGTCATAGACTACGCTTGAATTTCTAAGCTTTTGCGTGACGTGGCATTTACGTGACGGCCAAGAGAGCTGTCATGTGGGTTAAAAATGTGACTTAATTCGGGTAATTTGGCTATCTGAACAGTTCTTGTATTAGAAAAAGTATTATTTTAATGTTGTTTAGTTCCTCGAGAGATAAATTCACGCTTTTGTAGCAAAACTCAGTGACAGATGTTTCTGTTGGTTTCCGGCCGCCATGTTGGTGCCCATCCGGATGGGCACCAGCATGGCGTCTCCATACTCTCCATACAAATCTCTATAAATTTGGGTAAAAAGTTTCTCCGCATATCTTGCATAAGAAACATTGCTGTGACCTGAATCTTGGCGAGAGTCTTTGCATATTTCCTTTCTTTCTTTTCTCAGAATCTGGACTTTATCTATTGAACGGTTTTGATTTTTATTTTGATCTATTTTGAATGGCGTGACACTGAAAATCAGCAATTGACCTGCGTCTGATCGGTGCACATCCGTAATTGTCAAATTATGATTATTGTTCGTGCGAGACACAGCTAGTCGTGAATTTGCTGCGACGTTCAACCCTTGTCCATTCTTCGTCCATGACACGCTAAGTGACGGGTTTCCTTCAACTACACATCTAAAAACAACATTTTGTCCTTTCACTCTGGTAAGGCCTTCAGGATTCTTAGAAATCTCAGGTGCAACTGAAAGAGATAATGAAAATATAAGACATTGCTACGGCGAACAAACCTAAAAGTCTTAAAACAAAGGGCTAAACATTTATGACGAGCTAGCTTGACGAGCTTTTTAATACGTCCTTTAAAAAAAGAAATCATCTACTTTACTATGAAACCATGATTTAAAACGGAAACTAAGACAGTTTTTATGCCGTAAAGGGCTGTCTATCACTGTTTTAAGGCTGCAATTCGGATTTTAAGCTGATTGAAAATGCAAAGTTTTGTTTTAAAAAAAAACAACCACATCGAGACACCTTAATGAGATGTTTCTTTACAAATCGCAACCTCGTTCTTAAGGCTTTTCCTTACTAGTGAAAAAAAACCCCTGGGAATGAGTTGTATAAATCATAAAAACAAATAGACCGTTTTCGATATATTAAAATTCAACTTGGCAGTGAGGCTTAGAGGACACAAACAAAGGAAATTAAATGACCATGTTTATCCATTTCTTTTGTTTGTGTCCTCTAAGCCTCACTATCAAGCTGAGTGCCAAATCCGGCGAAAGGAAGAAAGTGCTTTTCAACTAAAACGACAGCGTTTTCCGGTTTTGATCAGTTACTTACACTGAACATCCACTGTGGATGCATTGGAGGTATCATTTCCAAGGTTGTTACTCGCCACACATCGGTATTCTCCGCTGTCTGTCCTGTTCACATTCGTTATATATTGTCAACTGCTTTTTGTCATCTGAAAAACGGATCCTAGAATTGATAGTTGTATTAACAGGAGATCCATTTCTGGTCCATGATATTGCTGGTACTGGATTTCCATCAGCTTTGCAAGATAAAGTTACGTTTTCTCCTTCTGGTTCAGCCTCTGGATGAACAATGATCTTAGGTGGATCTGTAACAATTAAACAATCCGCCTGTAAGAAATGACATCATAACAATGTGCATGTCACAATTTAGTGGTGTTTTTTTATATACAAAAATTTGATGCAAGTAATAATCATGGATCAGGTATATATAGTAAGCTTAGACACCTGGTAAAAGATTTCACTGGTGATATTTGACGACTGTGTGTGTAGGTGAATTGGTGACTGACCTTCAGTTTAAAATTCGCATATCAGGTATTGTAATTGTAATAAGCTCACATGCGATGCCGGAGCACAATCCTTAAATTGGTTATTAATTAGAGTTACTAATGAAGGAAAATATAGCTTCAATTTACGGATTTTAGGCAATCGTGAATACTGTCTCGAGACTCTTTTAATCTTTTAAACCAACACCGATAATCAGTGTTCTTGTTCTCTCTGTGTAGAGTGGCAGTACAGGCCAACTGCTCGGTTTCGATTTATCAAAACAAGATACTGTGCTTACATTGGACATTCAGTGTAGCAGCATTGGCTGTATCATTTCTAAGGCTGTTATTCGCCACACAACGGTGGGTTCCGTGGTCTGTTCTTTTCACATTTGTTATTGTCAACTGTTTTTTGTCATCTGAAATACTGATCCTTAGGCCTGTATTTACAGGAGATCCATCTTCAATCCATGATATTATTGGTACTGGATTTCCATCAACGTTACAAGATAGAGTCTCGTTATTTCCTTCTATTGTAGTTTTATTTTGAGGATGGGCAACGATCTCTGCATCGATGGTTGATCTGTAACAAACAAGACAATTATTGCCATGAAAGGAGATTTTGAAAGTACGAACTGAAATCATTTCAAGACTATACGAGCCTGTTTTATGTTTTAAATGGATTTAAGTAAGCAAGTTGCAGTGCGACTATTAAGGCCATCCTAGCAAATTATTTGCAAATTTACCACCACCGTTTGAGTGTTAAACGATACACGAGGCCACTAACTCAGTGCTTCTGTAGTGTGTAGCGTGCTTAGATGAATGAGTTGTCGGAAATGCAGTGTTAACATCCCATGTTTTCATTGGTTAAATTTGAACAGGATCTTTGCTTCCTTGGTTGAAGGGGTCGCATAAACTGGAAACTGCAGTAATGTCAATTTTAGGAAATTTTTCCTACATTTCCGAATTCTGTTAAAGGCAGGCATGCCATGGCATAATATACATGTAGAACTGTAACCTAGAACCTATAATAAAACACCAAATTAAATCAAAGTAGGTGAAAAGAAAAACTTAATCTGTAAGAAAAATGGAAAACAACATCACAAAAATCTTCGTTGCAAAAATCTGAAAAAGATGTGTGACCCTCCCCTTGAATAGCATACAGATCTAATAACTCTAAATTTAATCTAAACATTGAAATCTTCTTTTTGGTAGTTTTCCAAGTTCGAGTACCTTGATAAAAAAAATAAAAAATAAAAAAAAAAAAAAATGAACTACACCCTCCTCTTTCTGCCGTATTATTTTATAAGAAAAAGCTCCAGAATGACTCACCATTTCTATTACTTTCCGACTTTATCAACAAAAGTTAAATATAAGTATAAACTTGAAAAAATTATTTAATATTCGTAAAAGCTCCTCCATCTGCCATTCTTTAGATTTAATATAATTGTAATATAAGTATGATTGTACAGAAAGATTTGTTTTATGTTATTGTAAAAATACGCTTAGAATAAGTGATGTAATAAGTGTTGTAAATGTAAGAAATGATTATTTAAAAAAAAAAAAAAACTTTCCCAAAGAACTGTTTTATTTTTTGTCTTAGATTCTTTATCGGTTTAATCCATTATCCTGCTCAGGGAAAAGAATCAAATCCAGCTTAACAGCACTGGAGCAACTTCAGACTTTGTAGATCAGCGACCTATTTTAGCTAACAACAGTTGGATTATTGACTATTTGTTTCCTTTGTTTCAGTGGCATGCCTGTAAATTAGCTAAGCTTAGTGCTTGTATAGCTAAGTGCATGACCACTATAAATGAGATTTACATTTTTTTTTTTACATTACTTACGAACAAACTTACATTCATCAACTTCGAGGCCCTGTTAGGGGTAAATTCCGACAAGCGACATGGCCTTGAAACGGCGACACGAGAGCCACGAACTGGCGACGAACGACAGACTACTCCAGCGAAACGGGGAAAGCGACACCAATGTCAAAATAGACCGACAGCGAATTTCGGATTTGTCAATGCAGTGAATCTGTTATACAATAAAGTCAATAAACGGTTCAATAAAACCAGTTCAATGAGTCATAAATACGTCTCATTTCACCGACTGAAATATATTAACGTCATTAATGACATTAATTAAACATAGGAACGCAAGACGTGCAAGAGTTATTTTTTTTGTGAAGTCTCGGAGATAGGAGCATTCATGGAACTGTTTACAATAAAGATTTGGTTAATTTGACAAGTTTTTTCGGTTGTGATGTACCGCAAGAAAGAAACTGGGAATTTATGATGTACATACGATGTTACATCGGTAATGGTAAGATAGCTAAATAGTAAGCCATAAAGTGTTTGACTGAACAAACTACAGTAATCTGACACGTCTCCAGATTAATGTAGATACCATCTTATTTTTTTTCTTTGATTCGTTCTTTGATAAAACCCACATTGTAATTGGTGTGATACGTGCATATGCATAACTCCCTCACTCACCGCTCACATAGCCCTTCCAACCCCCAAGAGGAATTTTTGCTCAAAAATACTCAAGTTAAGAGACCTTTTCGCATTTTATACGCGTCGTAAGTTTACCCTCTTTACACAACACAACACAACACAACAACACTACTTTACCGAAAATAGAAAGAAAGAGATAAAAAACCTCTCTGACACGTTGAAAGTCTGATTTAATTAAATTGCACTTTAACTTGGTGCCACGCAGTCTTCAAAGAACATTTGAGCAGTTTTGATACTTTTTACCTTTAAAAGTATCGGACTGAAAAGAATGTCATAAAATGCCCATCAAATAAAAATAAACTGCTACTGCAGAGACGTAAAAACCGTCCAGAAATGAAAGCTTTTTTTGTTTAATATCCTGTGAACAATAGCCGATAACTTGTCTGCTCTAACTGAATTTACTCCCATATAAAAGACGAAAGTGTTAAGTTACCATTTGTAACTAAAGATAGCAAACATTTCGTGGGAGTGGCGACGATTCGTCAGCTCTAATTGAATTTACTCCCGTGTGAAAAACAAGAGTGTCAAATTTCACTTTGTAACTAAAAAATAAAAATATCTCGTTATATTTGCATGCAACAAGAACAAAACAATCGTCAGCTGCACTTACTATTGTAAACGTTAGAACTGTTTCTAATCTAAATAGTCTCGTCTCCTCTAAAACATGTCCTAGGAACTAGAAGCGACGATTCGTGACCTCTAATTGAATTTAATCCTTGTGAAAAACGAAAGTATAAGTTACCTTTGTAACTAAAAATAAAAATATCTCGTTGCATTTGCATACTACTAACTCCCGAACTGTTTCAAGCCTCAAGGCTCCTCTCGTTCGTAACTAAAATCCTCAGCCTAACCCACAGAAAATGTCGAAGTAAGGCCAATATATGAATACTTCCTCCTCTTTTATAGAAGAATAAATATGGCCGTTCTAAAATGTGTCGGGATCAGATCTTCTCACATACCATTTACCTTTACAACAAGAAATTTGATTGGCTGTTTATAGTAGATCCAATCTGATTGGTATGACATACATACATCTCTCACTCACTCACTCACTCACTCATCCATTGGCCCGTCCATAACATACCCGACGCGCCGACTAAGAGGTATTTTTTTTACAAAAAAATAACTCAACAAAAACTAATATCCAACTAGGGATCGTCACGGGAGGAGGATTGCGTGACGAGTGCTAGACCCACGTGCGCGCGCGCTCCAACTATCTGTCATCTGTTGGAGATATTTTTTTTCTTCATCTGTCGCGTCCGTGTTACTGTCGTTACTCCCAAGCGATTTCCGATCATTTCTTATTTCTTCAAATACGTCACTTTCAAGTGCCACTGACTGGTCACTGACGGTCACTGACGCATCAACATGGGCAAACACAAAAAGGTCAAAAAGCGCAAGAAGGAAAAAAAAGGTGCGAAAAGTCAGAAAGAAGAGAGAGACCAGGTGAGTTCAGATTAAAATAATGAAGACGTCAATGAAAACTAGAGGGATGTTACTAGTTGTCGAGGTTAATTACTGCTCTTGTATGTCACATCATTCCCAGTTATCTAGTTATCATTCCCAGTTCAGGGATTTAGTTCGGCAGTTGATTTTTGGGTAGATGAGAAAAGAGAAAGTGGGACGAAAAGCGGCAACTAAGGGACCTCAAGGAACAATATCATCAAAAAGTTAACGTAGCGTTGAAACTCTCAGAGAGTCATTATGTTCATTGAGAGATTTTCTGAAAGAGGTCAACCCTGAGTTCGACAGCTTGGCAAACTGGTCGCCATCTTGACACTTGTTGTGGAAAACTTTTTCAGCCAAATGCGCTCTAGAAACGACACGCCGACTGCCTTGGAGTTTGCATATCTATTTGCGCCCACCATTCGCGAGTCATTGAAGCAACTCACTGACAGTGGCTTTGTCTACTACACTTCCCGCACTCTTATTATGAAGTATCAGATGATATGAAACTCCCGTTTCGAGACCTGCCATCCTTGTCTTCTGTTCCATCATCAGTAGGAATGGCAAAAGATGATCAGAAGTTAATGAGAGACTGGAGGGACAGCTTTGGTAAACCAGCTCGTCAACTAACCGTCCGGAGCCAGGGTACCAAAGATAATGTCGGCACTCTCACATTGTTTGCATACTCAACACCAGATCCTCAACCAAGGCCTTTAGATTTCTCCGCTACTGATGATCTCGCCGCATCTGTTGCTTCTAGGAACACAGAGACGCAGCCTGAGCCTGATGCTGTGGCAAACATTTTATTCGAAGCCAATAGTGTGTTGATAGTGAAACGTGATCACATACATTCGTGGAACTTTCAACAAAGGGCCCTTCCTTGTTGGAACTGTTGAAGCTGACATAAGCGACGAGGAACAAACTAACTTTTGTGATGTTCAGTTATTTGTTCCCTCATTTGAAGATTTTAGTCTTTTTACATTGAACGGAAAAGCACTAATTCACCGAGATGCTATAGCAGGCAAAGTGGATATAGGACATTTTCAAAGAGGAGACAACTTTGTCAAACTGACAGAGATGTCGTACGAGACATTTCTTAGACATCAAAATGAAGTGGAAAATTTTCTGCCAGACAAAGGAAGTTGCGAGGAGACCAGCGACCTTAACTCCGAAGATGAAAGCCAAGCAGACGTGGTCTTTGGCTGAATGTCCTTGTGTACATCATCTGGAAGGAGAGTCATTCGCCCAGACCGTTTGGACCTCTGAGTAGAGCTTTTCAAATAATAGCATAGACGGACCCAAATATACACTATTATTACTCCATTGCTGTTGTGTCTTCAGTGACTTCAGCTGATGTTTTAATATTCTCTACACTACTATCATGTCAAATTTGATACAGGGCATTCACTTTTAACTGGTAGTGTCACATCGATTCGTTATTTATTGGGATCATTACCAGTCTAGCCATGGATCGAGGTTGAATAAACTGCACCTACAAAAACTGAAAGTCACTCTGGTCTCGGTTTTCAAATTATCTTATTATTATCATTATCATTATTTTTTTTTTCGGAAAAATATGGCTAGAACAGACCACTTTTTCAGTCAAACTTTGATTGATTTTTGTTCTCTTGATGTTTGTCCTCGTATTGTCAGTTTTTTAATAAACAAAGGTATTATGATGTATTATGCACGTGTATAATTTCGTCTCAATTGAACAAGGTCGAATTCCCTGACACAATTCCCCTAAGACGAAATTCCGACAGGCGACATAAGAACCTTACGAAATGCCGACATAGCTGCTTGTGAAATTCAGACAAGGGACCTTTACACCCCCCTAACAGGGCCTCAACTTCGGCCATCCAGTTTGTTGAGCTCGTCACGCAAAAATGCGAAACGCACCGAATTATAGTCTACGTCACGTTTGCGTTGCAGACTACTTTTGATACTCAATAACTTGTGCAGTTATCAACACCAGACTTGGTCTTGTAAACAAAACAAATTGTTGAACTTTGTCAAAGGCCATGTCTGGGCTTGTAAAGTTCAATATTTAGTCCTTTGCTCAGTGAAAGAGGATCGGCAGAACGAGAATAAAACGCGGAACTTACGGAATCTACTTCTCATCAAATTGGCTACCGTACCACTCGAAATACTGAAATGTTAATGTCTGAGAAATGTTTGAGTTTCTTCCGGTCACTCGAGCACAGTATGGGCTTTCCCGAGTTAATGTTTGCTTCTTTTTGCGTTAAATCCTAAAATCTGGGCATAATTACAAGACACTCGGCATGCCAAGTAGGCGCGATCTTCAAGTGTTAGGTCAGGCGTTTACAAGAGTATCAGTTCAAGTAGTGCACGTCTGCACGCAGCTCAACTTTTTAGACCCTGAACAAAACTATTGTCCTTTCAATTGCACATTTCAGGTCTTTTTTAAAAACCAAAAAGTAGACAGATTTGGTTGATGCTCTTGTACTGATACGGATTGTTTTTTTCTAGTACAGTGTACACGTTCGCATTTCTTCAAACATACTCCAAATATGGCATGTTTTAGGCGTCAATAACATACATGTCAACTCTAACGTCTAAGCCCCCCGGGGGGGGGGGGGACTCCCATGTAAAAAGGCCGGGGATGTTCATCGTACCTTTTAAGGGTTTTGCGTGTGTGCTTGAAACGTTTTTCATCCCGAAGAGGTACCAAAACCTTGTTTTCAACCCCTAAAAAGTAATACGAACTCCCTCCCCGACCTTTTGTGGGTTATATGGGAGTTTCTCCGGGGGGGGGGGGGGGTATAGACCTGCGAGTCAGAAAACGTCTGTTTTAATTTAGGCCTACGCACAAATACACACGACTTTCTTACGCCTGGCTGAAACATTTGAGCTATTAACAGCCTGTAACTAACACACTTAAGAAAAAATGTAAATTGTAACCAGTGCAAGAAAAGAAAAGTTCATGATTTTGAACAAAGCTTCACTTCACTTTCTACCATCTCTCCTGACATCCGAGGGCGGGAAACCCTCGAAATTTCTTCAGAAATCTTTGGAAAGCCTTGGGCAATTTTGGGATATCTTCGGATATGTTCGGGTCTTCGTCGAAAATCTTACGGCTAAATGCATGCAGAGGACTGTCCACTGTGAATAGCCCACAGTGCACGTGCAAATTAAGTCTGACATGGTACCGAAGTTGTCTGCTATACCTCAATATTTGGTCTTCCTTTTCTTTGTATCAAGTTTCTTGAGGGAATTACCATTAAATTGTCCACATTGCCTCGGCATAGTAGCACATCAGGGGCACCAAACGTCGGTTGTTTTCTCTCGAATGCTTTTAAACGCTGTTTTAGACTATCTGGAGCACTGAAAGCTTTTTATCTGTTCGGTTATTCTAGGGAAACTTCTCGAACTTATTAAGGCTTTTTTGTCCATTTCCCGAAAACCTTAGGTCTTATCGCCTTTCCGAAAATGACAGCTGACGTTTTTCCGGCACCCAAAATCCGAAAACAACAGGCATTAAATTTCTCATATCACGAAAGTTCGAGGTGACAATTCTCTTAAGAAAATCAGAGGGGATTAAAGGCGTTCCGAACAGATAACTTTCCGAAACGATCCGTTGAGTGCCCCTGGCACATAACACAAAGCGATCGCGTTCGGTGGTGAAATGTCCGCCACAGGCTCTGACAGGGAATTGTAAGGTTGTGCAGTCGGATATGTGCTTCTGTCATCACCTTTCCGAAACACGTAGTTTGACGTGTTGAAACATAGAGACGTCTTTTAGTTCTCCGAGCTCGGAAATTTTCTGAACCCCAAAGATAATCTGGAACCCAAATCTCCCACGGCCAAGCAGAGCGTGATCTGAGAACGAGATTACTTTTATTATATTTTTTTCTACATTTTCGTATACATATAGTGTCTTAAACGGCTAAAATCGTAACGCAATTGCCAACAGCATAGTGTCAGGACGGATCACACACAACGTCTGGGCTTCCAGTGTCATTACATAAAATGTTGATTTTAGCAATAAATGGGAGCTGAACTTCGACGAATGAATCATTCAAGCTAAATGAAGGCCTCTAATGCCCTCTAATAATCCTTGATTTACGGCTAGTTCCTACGCAATATCAGTCTGCAATATTTATGCTCTGTGTTACCATAGTTAATAGAGGGGAATGGTTATGAAACCTGACAAATTTCTTTGTTTTAGGTTTTTGTTCGCTTTTTTGGCCTTGACCGTGCACAAAACACGTACAATAATTGTCTACTCCGTACTGAGGAACTAACCAAACCAATAGACTGAAACGTTTTGGTAATGTAATTCATCCAGAGTGTATCATGGAGCGCATACAAAAGATTGTGCACGGCCGTGGACCTTCCAACATAAATCTTGGCATCTTTGTTTGCTCTTTTGATGTTTTCCGGGCTTCATAACCATTTCCCTCTAAAAACTATGGTTTTAGACAGCGATAAACAATAGCCGGACCACATTCGATATGTTAAAAATTCAGCTTAGCAGTGAGGCTTAGAGGAGACAAACAAAGGAAATTGAACACATGTTGAATAACAATGTTTATTCATTTTTTTTGTTTGTGTCCTCTAGGCCTCACTATCAAGCTGAATTTTAACATATCGAAAGCGAGCCGCAAACACATTCTTATCATTCTTACTCTGGAAAATGAAATAATTTTACACTCATGATCACTACAATGGTTCATCGCATATTAACTCGCAGGGGAAGTATCAATTTAGACACTTGAGTCTTGGCTGTGGCATGCTCTGGAACAACAGAGGTTCACTAGAACAACCAAAAATCCAAATACCGTTAGAGACACGCCAAATGGTAACGCGTTGTATTTGTCGCTGAAGTGATATAGCCCCTTGTTATTGTCGTCCCCAGAGTCGTAACCAGGAATGAAGAAATAACCTGCCAAAATGATGCTTCCCAGCGTGATGGAAAGAAGTCCAACCACAAACCACTTGGTTGATGAATCCATTCGGTTAGTTGGTTGTGTACTCGTTAATGTATCGGAACTTGACATGTTTCAAGAGAACGTAACTTCCGCAGTTAATGCGAATATTTAATCAGTATCCTTTCGTGATCTTTTTCCACTTTTTCTCTACTTCGTTCTCACGTGCTACTTCGCCCTCCTCTTCCTGTCCAGTATTTACGTCACAATCATCTTCTAGCAGTAAACAGGTGAACCTGTTCTTTAGTTCCAACCGAAATTGCTTCCTAATTTCGGGAACATTCAGCTTACCGGTCTCGTATCTTCTGACTTGTACTGCTCTCCTGCCTGTTCTGTTTAGCCTAAGCAGTGTCTTAGCAATCACAAGGTTGTGGTCACTTGCACAGTCTGCACCCCTATACGCCCTTACATCCTGTACTCACTTACTGTGAGACGGCCAAGGATGTGCTAGACTACAGAACAAGGAAGAACAAGAGCTGGATCAGCCCAGAAAGCTGGAAGGGAATTGAAGAAAGGAAACAGCTAAAGCAAAAGTTGACTGGCACAAGGTCGGAACGTCTTAGGGCAAGGCTGCAGCGGGAATACAGGAATAAAGATCTAGAAGTGAAGAAAAGTTTGAGAAAGGATAAGAGAGAGTGGGCTAACAATATAGCACAAGAGGCAGAGGATGCTGCTAAGTGTGGGCAGATGAAAGATGTGTACGATGCTACAAGAAGGCTGTGCTGCGAGCCACCAAAGAAAATTGACATGGTAAGGAACAAGGAAGGCAATTTGTTGACAAAAGAAGAGGAGGTGCAACAAAGATGGAAAGAGCACTTTGCTGAAATACTGAATAGGCCCAACCCAGAACGTGAGGCCGAAGTGATTAGCGACATGGAAGTTATAGAAGAGATACCATCAGGCCCCATAACTAAAGCCGAGATCAGGAGCGCCATCACTAGCATGAAAGCAGGCAAAGCATCTGGCATAGACTGCGTGACAGTTGAACTGCTCAAGGTTGACATTACAACGACAGTCGACGTACTTCACGACCTTTTCCGTGAGATATGGGTCAGTGAGATTGTCCCCGCAGATTGGAGGAAGGGTCTCATTGTCAAGATTGCCAAAAAGGGGGATCTCACCAAGTGTGGAAACTGGCGGGGGATTACTCTGATGTCTGTTGCTGCAAAAGTGATGTGCAAGGTATTGATCAGAAGAATATCAGGTGGTGTTGATGCAAAGCTACGGAAGGAGCAAGCTGGTTTCAGGAAAGGAAGGAGTACGATAGAGCAGATATTCGTTCTCAGGAACATCGTAGAGCAAGCAGTGGAATGGAACTCCAGCTTATATGTATGCTTTGTCGACTACGAAAAGGCTTTTGACAGCGTTCACAGGAAAACCTTGTGGAAGATCATGGAGAGTTATGGGATACCGTCGAAGCTTGTCAGAATGGTCAACGTAATGTATGATGATAGCCAATGTGCGGTTGTTGACGGTACAGGTCAAACGGACTGGTTTGACGTGAAGTCCGGCGTAAAGCAGGGTGTAACATGTCAGGATTTCTGTTCTTACTCGTAATCGACTGGATCATGAGAAGAACAGTAACGGGTGCTAACACTGGCATTAGATGGAAATTGTGGTCCAAGTTAGACGACTTGGACTTTGCTGATGACATTGCTCTTACATCCAGTACGAAATGTCAAATCCAACAGAAAGTGAAAAATCTCAGCACTAACAGCAAGAAAACTGGTTTGAAGATCAACTCTGAAAAGACAAAACTCCTTAGACTGAACACGACCAGCAATGAGAATGTTCAGGTTGACGAACACGATATTGAAGATGTAGAGAGTTTTGTGTACTTGGGTGCACACATCAGCAAGTCAGGTGGCACAGAAGAAGACATCAAAGCAAGGCTAGGGAAAGCAAGGGCTGCATATAGTAAGTTAGATAAGATCTGGAAGAACAGTCAATTTACCTACAAGACTAAGACCAAAATCTTCAAAGCTAATGTCATCTCGGTGTTGCTGTATGGTTGTGAATGCTGGCGAATGACCAAAACAGATGAGAAAAAACTGGATGCGTTCTTACACAAGAGCCTTCGTCGGATATTAAAGATCTACTGGCCAATGCGGATAACAAACGAGGAGATTAGAGCAAGAGCAGGAATGGAGACAATAAGCAAGCAAGTGGCAAGGAGGAGATGGACGTGGCTGGGTCACGTCCTCAGAATGGATCACCACTCACATCCACGAATTGCTCTCACATGGGTACCTGAAGGCAAACGGAAACGGGGTCGACCGCGCGAGACTTGGAGAAGGACTGTAGAAAGGGAGCTGGAAAAGGAAGGTTTAAGAACATGGGCAGCAGCAGCATCGGCTGCGGAGGACAGAACAGCCTGGAGGCAGAGAGCTTACGGCCCAATTCTCCACTTGGAGAACGGATAAATGATGATGATCCTTTCGTGACCTTGAATAAGAATAATACCTCCGGATCCGTACCTTAAGTTGCGTGTCCTCTGAGGTCTTTCAATCGGCAATACTAGGTTGATTCATGCAGCCAGTCTCTTACAGTAAGATGAATTTACTTCGATCAGTCAGTTCAGTGAACTTTACTCGTACCAGGAGGTGCGGTAACGGACGTATTCCAAATATGGCAAGTTCCGGGTAGTCTCCTGCGCAGACGCTCTTTGGGCTCGTTACCGAGTCTTCCTCCATTCTCGTCCCCAGAGCCTCCGTTTCTTTTGGTCACGTGGTCGGAGAAACGTGGTCGTCAACGACATTTTAAGACGAGTAGCACTGGGGACGAGAATGGTCTTCCTCCACAAACGTCTGCTGAAGCCAAGGGAACATTCCTTGCCCTTTGTTTGCTCGCGTCCCGATCAAGGTTGCGGACTTAGGAGTCCATAGAGCGTCTGCGCGGGAGGCTAGTTCTGGAGCGAATAAGAATGGTGATGGGAAGTCTGCTAACCGTGACAATCCATTTGTCAGACCTCCCCAAGTGAGGAGGAGAAGGTTTCACCCCACCCCCTTCGCGGCCCGCCGCGGTTCACAATTCCGATATTCTGGCGCTACTGTTCTGTGTTGCATTCTGAGCTAGAATGATTTAGCGAGCAAAATCTGGCAAGGTGGACAAAACCAGTTTCGATACCAGCCCCACTATTAGAGCGGCTAGCCTGGAACGAGGTTAAGAAGGTGTCTCTCTGCATCCGCGCTTGCTCCTCTTGGACAGCCCTAGAAAAAAAAAAAAAAAAAAAAAAAAAAAAAAAAAAGCCTGGGTGGGCTCTTTGTCACCAGATATTTAAGGCCGGGTGTTTCGAAAGCCGGTCAATGCTAACCCATGAGTAAAAGTTAACTGCCTAGTTTTTGTGAAGTTTGAGATAATTCAAATTCAAAACTGAAGGACAAAAAAAAAAAACGTCACTCCGAAAAGTTACAAAAATTAAATCAATATTTTCGCTTGCTAAGTTGACTTAATCAGGCTTAATTTTGAACAATCCGGCGCAGGGTTTGAGGTATTACTTTTTTCGGAAGGCGATCTCTCCAGAGATTAAAAAAAAAAAGGAAATGAACACGGATTCTGAAATTTTGGAGAACATTAATAACCAACGTCGAGAGGCAGTCTTGTCAGAGGTCTCTTGTGCCTAGTTAGCCTGCGAAGCATCTGGCCGCGCGCAAACTGAAGCGAGAACAAAAAAAAATCGACTGCAAAAAAGATTGATTGCTATGGCGACTTTTTTGCTCTCGCTCCAATTTGCGCCCGGCCAAAATGTAGATAAAGCTCTTCGTACAGGAATTTTTGCTACTCAGGCTAGGGCCAAGTGAGAATCATCGGCTAAAAATCTGGAAAATGATGTTTTATAATCCATTATCCCCTTCAGGAAAAGAATAAAATCCAGCTTAACAACATTGGAGCAACTTCACACACTGTAACTCAGCGTCCTATTTTAGTTTTCAACATTTGGACTATTGATTGAGCTAACTTACATTTATCAACTTCGGACATCCAGTTAGTTGTGCTCGTCACGCGAAAACGCGTGACGTACCGGATTAGAGTCTCCGTCACGTCGCGTTGCAGGCTACTCTGGACTTCAATCTTCTGATACCTAACAACTCAGTGTACAGTTATCAACACCAGCCTTGGCCTTGCAAACAAAACAAATTGTTGAACTTTGACAAACGCCATGTCATGGTTTGTGAAGTTCAATGTTGAGTCCTCTGCTCAGTAAAAGAGGATCGGTGAACCGAGAATAAACCCGCGGAACTTGTGGAATCTATTTCTCATAAAATAGGCTACAATAACACTCGAGATACTGAAATGTTAATGTCTGAGAAATATTTGAGTTTCTTTCGGTCATTCGAACACAGTATGGGCTTTCCCGAGTTAATGCTTGCTTCTTTTTGCGTTAAAACCTAAAATCTGGGCATTACGAGACACATGCCGTGGATGGATGGATGGATGGATGGATGGATGGATGGATGGATGGATGGATGGATGGATGGATGGATGGATGGATAGATAACCTTTATTTAACCACGGTACAAAATTCGTACAAAATTCCCAAGTAGGCGGTACAAAATTTGGTACAAAATTCCCAAGTAGGTGGTACAAAATTCGGTACAAAATTCCCAAGTAGACGCGAAAGTGTCAAATCAGCCGTTTACAAGAGTATCAGTTGAAGTAGTGGATGTCTGCGCTGCACGCAGCTCAACTTTTTCGACTCTGAATAAAACTACTTACCTTCAATTGCACACTTCAGGTGTTTCTTAAAATACCTAAAAATCAGAAAGATAGGGTTGATGCTCTGATCTTGTACTGATACGGATTGATTTTTCTATGATCTACCACTGAACTCAGCGAGTTTGTACAGTGTATACGTTCCTGTTTCTTCAAACGTCCCCCAAATATGGTACGTTCTCGGTGACAATACCATACATGACAACTCTAGCGTCTAAGCCCCGGGGGTGACCTCCAAATGAAAAGGACGGGATGTGGGAGTGTCTTGAAACGTTTTTCAGCCCTAAGAGGTACCAAAACCGTGTTTTTAACCCCTAAAAGCTTATGTGGCTACATGCTTCTGTCAGTAATAATTTCATCGCCTTTTTTAAAACACGTAGTCTAACTTTGTTTGTGTTTTGAACCATGGAGACTTTTTGGTATCTCTAAGCTCGAAAATTTCCTAAAGTCCAAAGCCAATCTGGAACCCAAGTCTCCCACGGCCAAGCAGAGCGCTAGCGTGATCTGAGAACGAGATTACTCTAAAGGCAAAATCGTTTTAAAATCTACTATTCCAAGAATAATTAAATGAGATATTCCGTGGTTCTTCAAGAATTTCGGGCTGCAGAGTATCTGTATTATTATTATTATTATTATTATTATTGCTGTTATCATCATCATCATCATCATCATCATCATTATTATTATTATTACTATTATTATTGTTAGGCGAATACCTTTGCAGGAATCAAGTCCGTTCACTTGAAGAACTTGTGATCCTTTGTTATTATGCTAATTTGTGGAGACTGTAGCCGGAAATCAAATCTTCGCATTATTTATTCACTTTGCCTTGAGAATGGTGTCCTTTGTTATTATGCTAATTTGTAGAGACTGTATCCGGAAATCAAATCTTCGCATTATTTATTCACTTTGCCTTGAGAATGGTGTCACGATGACGCCAAAACGTCGGCTTTTAACATTAATATTCGCCTGCTTATGTGTTAAGAAATCATTATTGATCAAGATTATTATTATTATTATTAGCCCCACAGAAAGTCCAACGGGCACTTGACCTTGCTGCGGAAAAAGGGTCATCTGTTTGGCTGACGGTACTCCCCCTTCGTGAAATGGGTTTCAATCTAAATAAGAGAGAGTTCCGCGATGCAATCAAACTGCGCTACGATTGGCCGGTTGATGATATCCCCTCCACCTGTGTATGGGGTGATGCTTTTACAGTGGACCACGCAATGATATGCAAGAAAGGTGGGTTCGTTACCCAACGTCACAATGAGCTGAGGGACTCAGAAGCCGAACTCCTGAATATGGTTTGTACCGATGTTGAGATTGAGCCTGTCCTGCAAGACATCTCGGGTGAACAGCTGGGAAGAGGTTCTAATCGAGCTCCAGATGCGAGATTAGATATTCATGCGCGCGGGTTCTGGGAGAACCAACGATCAGCATTCTTTGACGTGAGGGTTTGTTACCCTAATGCTGATTCGTATAGGGACCTAGAGCTCCAACAGATATACCGCAATCATGAGAACGAGAAGAAGCGCCTTTACGCGAGGAGGGTTTTGGATATCGAACAAGGAACTTTTACATCCCTTATTTTCACGTCAACAGGCGGCATGGGAAACGAGTGCTTGCAATGCCATTCCAGACTGGCGCAGCTGATCTCCATGAAGAAAGGAGAACATTATGCTAAAACAATCTCCTGGATAAGAGCAAGGACATCCTTCGCTTTACTAAGATCCGCACTAATCTGCCTAAGAGGTTCAAGAGCTAGAAGGAAAGCCTTTTGTGACTTTAAGAACATTGATATTGACGTTGAAACCCAGGAGGGAGCCATTATGTAAACACTGTTGAAATAGGTTTTAATAGTTTATTTCTTTTATTTACTTTTACTTTGTAATATACCGATATTGACGTTGAAACTCAGGAGGGAGCCATTATGTAAACACTGTTGAAATAGGTTTTAATAGTTTATTTCTTTTACTTACTTTTACCTTGTATATACCAATTCGTATGGAATATGTTAATTAATGCTATGATGATGATAGTAGTATTAGTATTAGTTGTAGTAACCATGATATCATGATTAGATACGGAAACATGTTTTACAGGTTTAACAGACATCAAATTATGTAAATATTATAGCATTTTGTAAAGCTTAGCTCTAGTTTTTTGTCACAATAAACACTCCTCATTATTTTTAAAATAAAATTACCACTATCATTATTATTATCATTATTATTATTATTATTATTATTATTATTATCGTTTTTTCCATATTTTAGCTTTTTAATAATTTTTAATGTAATAAAGCACCATGGACAATTAGTGGATTTGTTGCTGAACAAATATTTTTATTATTTATTATCATAAAAAGAAACAACAGCAGAAAAGTTTGAGATTTAGAGGTTGCATTAAATTTGACTTTACTCTCTCGACTTTCTCTCTCAACTACAGAGCGTGACCACTACGGAGGGCAGAAAAAGGAGAACACTCGGAAAACACAGTTAGACTCTGCCTTTGAGGCGATTCATCAATTCAAAAATAGTCTTTATTTTTAAGTTTACTTCTAAGCTATTACACAATTCGCTTAACTGAGTTCACATTGAAAACAACTCGCGTTAACGTTCTCTGCCTTTTTCTCTCACAACAGATCTAGACTCCGGTAAGAACTTTTACTAACAATGTCGTTATTTAACTCTGATAATTGATACAGAGGCTCCCACGAGCATTGATTAGTGTTTAACCCTTCAGTAGAAACGAAACACAAGAACTTTTCACCTCTATTACCAGCTTATTTTCTACACAATTTTGTTCGCCACGGTGTTGCTAACTGGCGAAACAGTAACTTCTTTCAGTCCCTATTTTCAAACTGAGAGACTGGTTGCTGGCGCAAATAAAAAAGCCTGCCAGTTTGCTTTTTAAATAGCCGTAGTCTAAAACTCTAACTAACAAATGAAATTTTTCAATACATAACTTACCTCTAGTTCCAACTTGAACATCACTAATAGTCTCGATATCAAACACTCCTGCACTTGTAGCCACACAAATATAGTTCCCAGCATCCTCTTCTTTCAAATCTCTTAAGACAAGTGCATTGTTTGTGCTGTGACTCCTCCCCACGGGCAGTGCTGCTCCTTGTCTTTTCCAGCTGATGACTAGTCGTCGATCACCAGTAGCGCTGCAGTTTAATGTCAAAGTGTCGCCAATACCGACAGCAACTTTTTCAGGAGGCTTGAAGGTAAACACAGGAAAGGAAACAACAACTAGTTGAGTTTTCCTTTCAACATTTCCTAAAAGGTTGACCGCTGAACAGAAGTACCAATCAGAGTCACTTTTACGGACATCGGAAATTTGTAAGACACTGTTGTTATAGTGCGCCCTCCCCAGGGGTAACTAACCAATCGACTTCCTCCAGGTCACCGCTGGTGCTGGATATCCAGTCACGTGACAGGTTGGTAGAATGACGCACTTCCTTCCGTGACGAATTTAGGTCCCAGTTGAAGAGAAACTTGAGGATGAACTGGAACCAAGTAAACATCATCATTAAGCCTGGTTTAATTTAGATTTCTTATTTCATTTTCTTGTTTTAAAAAAACAACTAAAATCAAGAATGCTAATTAGGATTAATTGTCAGCTGAGAATCGGAAAGACATTTTTAACTGGTAGTAACGTTCAGATAACCGTCAGCTGAGATGATTGAGCTTTTCCGCCTGAAAAGAGGTGCATAGAACCGATTGTTTTACTTGCAACTAATTTAAAAAGCCACTTATACGTTTGTTTGTAATAGGCTCTTCGCACGATCTGGTCACATAATACAAAATCACACATGCTGGAACGCAAGTTGCACAGTAGGAATTTCAAACCAAAGCAACTCGTACCAGTCCACCTTAACCTACCTTTGTTTTGGAAATCCAACTATGCAACTTGCGTCCCAGCGTGTGTGATTTTGTACCATGCGACCAGATCGTGTAAAGGGCCTATTTTTTAGATGGATGAGCTTTGGATGTTACCGAAAGGCCTGACGGTCGCCTTACGGCAAACTCTAACAATATGGCACTCATGTGTTATCTTAAGTTTATTTTCTCGCAGAGAACAAGGAATGTTTGACACATGATTATCATCATATGCCATAAGATTTTAAATATTTGTTCAAGTAAATGTTCTTGAATATACAAACGGGGAAAGGGAGGGGAGGGAGGGTGCACATAAAGCCTACTTAGTGTTGCTGCTAGTGCTGCAAGAAACTGTTCAACTCGGCAATATTCCCTCGCATTCAAAATTAAATCGTCGGGTTGCAAGACTTTCTAAAGGAAAATGGACGATTAATTTAAAATTACACGATTTAACAAAAAAAGAAAAACAAAAAAACACTAAAGCGCAGATTCATCAAAGATATAATACAATTACACCTCTTTTTATAAGAATAAATTTTCAAAGACAAGACTGTAGGAAGAGTTTAAAAACAGGGCCGGGGCTGATGTTTGGAAAGTAATATAATTTTCTGTGTTGAAAATTTGTAAATTACAATACAATCATATGTTTTTAAATAAACCTCGTTATTCTCTAAACGGCAAACAGCCAAAAGGAAACAAAAACAGCACAAGCCGTATGTTTGGTTCTAATAACATTTCTTTAAGAAGATAAGTGTGCCATATCAGGTTTTATAACCTGCAGTCTGGTTCCAAATATGAGTGTTTACCTAAAATCGCCGGAAAACTAAAAATATTCAGCCTAGGCCGGAAAAACAGTATTCTTAAAACAAGAGTGTCTGAAAAGACTTCGACCATTGAAACGTACCTTTTGTTAATCTATTCTGGTTACAAAAGAGCTCGAGGTGTCATATGGAACAAAAATTTCGCGGACTTCGACAGCATGCATGGTAGAAAGTCAGTGCTCCAGGGAGCTTTAATTCTAAATACAAATTTTTGCAAACTTCCAGAAACACTGAATGTGACTCGTTCAGCGTACCCACGGAAAAATGAAAACAATGCATCAATATTTTAGGATTTGTTTAACAGTGCTTTGTCTTTTCAGAGTAAAGTAGATTAATCGACAAACGTGCTTAAGTAAAGCCGACTAGGGTAGGGCAGAGGGATGCCTGCGATGAACCTTAATAGACCTTTTTAGCTTGAGCGGTTGGTTTTCTCATTACCGGGTACGCGGCATCCTCTAGAGAATTGTTTTTTTTATCCATCTAAAAAGTTATTCATTCATATGCACGCTTATGCACGCTACAATTTTGAAAACTGAAAGCAAGAACTTCCAAGATTATCATCACACGGTCTGAAATGGGGCAACAAATAAAAAGGTGTATTTCCTGCCAATATTCAGGAGGTCGAGTAGCAGTGCTAGCTGAAGGTCATACCTCCCTTCTCTAGCGAATCAAGCTAGTAGAATCTAGTGTTCAGTATCGGTCTGGTAATTCACCAGAGCATGTTACCATAGTAACAGTTCATAATAAATGTGGTAAAGTTTTCCTCCTCCCCCACTTGCCCCCCCCCCCCCCCCCCCCCCTCAACAGAGAAAAATAAACAAATAAACAGCACGATCTGGAAAACATGCTGGAGAAAAACCTGAGTAAAACGAAGACTCAACATATTGTGATTTTGAATTCTTCTTTGTTGCTGTAGCTAGACCCAACGGCCTTTGTTTTTTTCTTTATTTTTAGTACCTCTCTCCACCCAGATGTATAAATGGGTACCGGCGAACTTAATGCTGGGGGTAACCCTGCGATGGACTAGCATCCCATCCAGCGGGGAGTAGAAATACTCCTAGTCGCTTCGTGCTACAGAAAGCGGGATAAGCTCCGGCCTGGTGGGCCACTTGGCTCATCTGCAGACTTTACCTTTAATGCCCAGGGTTAAGGTAACTCGCCACACACGTGCGGAAAGGAAATGGAAAAAGAGGAGAAAAAAATTCACAGCGCAAATCGTTTCTTTCTGGATTATGTGAGTAAATCAGAGAATTACATTGTTCGGCTTCAGTTTGCAAGAATTTGAGTGTAAAGTAAGTCAATAAGAGTCACGTTTCAAGTGATTTTGCAAACTACCTTGAAAGTTTCTAATTTGTGCCAATGTTGCCTCCCTTGTCAATTTATTCCCTTGTTATTTATTTAGATCTGAAAGCTCAGACCCTCTTGCGCAGAAAACAACTCAATCGTCAACTACGCGCAAGCAGGGAAAAAAAAAAATCAATAAGATTGATATAAGGCCCGGTTCAAACGTCGCATTTCTACCGTGTCGAATTCAATTAAACGAATTCAACGAATTAAATTCGACAGAAATTCGACGTCTGAATCGGCTGCCGCATTTCTGCCGCACGTTCGACTTGTCTTCTCGCATTATCCGACAGAAATGCGACACCGATTCAGACGTCGAATTTCTGCCGTGTCGAATCTAATGCATACATTATGTTAATGTATTGAGCATGCGTAAATGCTTTCCCGCCAAAGAAAAAGAAGAAACTTGGCCATTCTCGACCCAATGCAACCTGAACATATTGCAACACATACTGCTCCGTTGTCAGCCTTCTCCTTCTCGTTCCATTGGCGGACAGTTTTTAGCAAAATCCTTCGTCGCTCAGTATTTTCGTCCGCCATATTGAACACTCTACGTTTAAAACATTTTCCGCTGACCGACATACCCGACAGTATAAATTCTGAATTAAGTGCAACACAAATGCGACGTATGAATCCACAGTCGCATTTCTGCCGCACTTAATTGAATTGAATTCGACACGGCAGAAATGTGACGTATATGAACTGGCCCTAACGCGGAATCCCCTCAAACTTCGAGCAATAAGTGCAAAAATTATTACTAAAAATCTACTTATTGCAAGTACGGTAACATTTTGGATACTATTTGAAACATCTCACTTTAATTGATTTCTCTAACTACCAACTCGATTAAATTCTCGACCATTCTTGAGAAAGTCAGTGTCAAACCTGGAAAAATGCTTAAAGTGTGTGTTACTGTGTTTTCGTCCCACGTATGTTTTAATTGACATTTTTGTAACTTCAAACTCGTTTTTCTCGCGCGATGTCAGCTTGAGAGCTTAAGTCTTGATAAGTTCTCAACTGTATTCAAAATGTTATCATGCTATGAGGTTTTTTGGTAACTTTATTTTGCCATTATTGCTCAAATGTTCAAGGGAAACCGTCTAAAGGACGTTCGCGCGAAAATGTTCTACTCCATAGATTTTCTTCAAACTTCTACTGCGGACTGATAATGAATACCTTGTTTCAGAAATCAAAAAAGAGGGGTCATCGACTTCGTTTCAGAAATAAAGCGTGTGGAAAACTAGTCTAATTTTGGAAAATTGGCGCGCGTAAATCAGCATGGTATCCAGGGTTTTTAGCGTAAAATATGAAGGATGCCGTTAACACAGACAAAGTATCCTAGTTATATTTTGTGTAAGTGAATCCGTTGCGTTAATAATTCCAAATGTCGGCAACGTTTTCACAAAACGTAACCCTTCAAGAGGCATTTGAAACCGCAGCACAGATAAACGAAGAGCTAAAAAGAGCGGAATTCGATGGTGCATTTGGCAAAAACTTTTAATGAATAGATTTTTTTTCACTTGTTTTTCACTTTTTTCGCTAACCGTAGAAAATCGGTAGAGAAAATAATCCATCAAAAGAAAAATAGGGGTCACCGAACGTCCAAGATCGTTAAATTCAGGCAAAGCTATAGCAATGGCCACCTACCCTATCATTGTTCATTTTATTACTTAGCGCGCGCTCGATGCATGACGTGGCCTGTGAATGTGCGTGCGCAGTAAGGATGGGCAGAAACAATTAGCGCGAGCGTCCTTAATTCGTATTTCGTTAATTCATTCATTTCTTCAACTATATTGCGTGATTCCAGTGCTATTGTCTGATCAAAACACTAATACATGTGCAGCAAAACAAAATGGAGCGAGATATTTTTTTCCCATACAAGGAGGTCGGTGTAGGCAAATAACAAGTACAAAAATAGAACGCCCTTCCATGTTGCAGAATATATTTTTACCTTGGTACTCAGTGCCGGCTACGCTTGTGTGGCGCAAAATGTTTTCACGCGTTGATTAATGGCGGTAATTTCAAATTCATATTTGATTTTGTGGAGCTGCCGATTCCATTAAGAAAGAAGGTATGTTCATATTTATTTTACAGGAACGTTGCTGATTTCTTGCACTAGCTGTAAGGACGACGAAGGAGAATGGCAGTAGAAGCGGTGTTGGTTCTTAAGATTCAAGAAATTTTCGAGTTGAGCCTCGTGCTGTTTCCAACCTTGCTCATATATAATACACGTTATGATATATTGTTAAGCGCTTAAAATTTCTAATGTTAGAAAGCAACACCAGATATTTGCAAACTTTATTTAGTTAATGCGAGATTATCATTTTCGGCAGTAAAAGTCATGATCAGTTCTAAATTGTAAATTCCATACAAACTCTTGCGGTTTCAAAATGTCATTAGTATGCAAATATTATGCTTAAAGCTGGCTTTTACCGCACGCTTTCCTGCAAGTAAATAGTCCAAATCAGTGATGGAAGAAAACATCCACATGTGGTGAATGGTCTCACTGTAAATATCCTCTAATTTAGTTTCATTTTTGAAAATGTACAAATATGAAAATTCCTTGCAGCCTAGGTCAAATTACGTTGCGTAAATTAACAACTAATCATCCTTTATGATTGACTACTATTGTTTGAAGCTGCGACTGCGACGGACAAGGATCATTGACATGTTGACACCTACGTCACTAACAGGATAAACCCGTAACTGGTATTCTTTCTACGATGACGGCCTCAGTTTCATTTCAGTGAATTTGAGTGACAGACTACTTCTGAAGCGCTGCCACACGGCTCCTCGGTTATCATTTTTGTCTCCCAGGTATTGTCCGTTTAGATTGGAGTAGTGGCAATTGCTGTACCACCAGGCGCCTGTCCAGCTTACAGCACAGTTGTTACTCGATCTGTCATTATCTCTGTCTTTTGTTGTAAACGCCATGTTATTATGATATGCTAACGAATCTCCCGCTGTACCTGAATATGAACCCACTTCAAGTCGATACTGCGCCTGCTCATCACCAATATTGAACTTGCCATATTTGGCATACCTTTTAACTCCGCTCCAGTCCTCCAGCTCCACTCGTAGAGAGCTCGGTCTAGAAGCCGTCAGGCGGTGGATCTTGTCGTTTCCTAACCAGAACTCCGCAGTCAGCTGACCAAAGCCTGCTTTGTAGTCGTTCCATCCCCGATAGAAGTCTGCCGAGCCATCTTGTCTTCTCTGAAAGACGGTCCAGCCTCCACCGTCAGTGCGCATGTCACAGTAGACAGTAAAGTGCCCTCTACCGTCTGGGTTGACAGAGTACAATCCACTTTGAGAATGGCCTGATTTAAGCAAATCAGAACAATCTGACGAAAGAACAGCACGTACTTTTAATTCGCTTGTCAATTTAACTTGGTAGATGAAGTTATATGGAGGGAAAATTGGGATTTCAAATTGTTAAGCATATATATATGCTTTAAACTGACTTTTTAATTTAACTATAGGCATTACAAATATATGATTGTTTATATATAAGTTAACTTGGCAGCTGACATTATACGGAGCGGCGTTGACAAAACCTGGATCGGACCGGATAACGGATCGGATCACGGACCGGATCACGGATCGGATCACGGATCGGATCACGGATCGGATCACGGATCGGATCACGGATCGGATCAAGGAAAAAAATTCAAAATTCAAAATTTTGTTGAGCAAATTACACTAGAGTGACTACTCTGAGCAAAACGTTTTATTTAATTCAGGTGTGATATTCCTTTATTCTTTTATGATATCAAGCCAACTGGGAGCTGGTCACAGATGAATTTTTTTCAGGCTGTTGGGTTTTGATTGCAATGATCAATCATGTCTTCATATCTTTCTCCGCAGTTCAACTATATGATATTTCGTATATTCATTTGCACTCTTCAACATCTACGGGTATATTACGAACTCACAATGTGACCAACTCCCGGTTGGCTTGATAGCTCAGTTGGCAGAGCACTGCACCGGTATCGCAGAGATCATGGGTTCGAGTCCCGTTCAGGCCTGAATTTTTTTCAGGCTTTAATTTCACGACTGCTTCAGTTGTGTGTATAACTGGGATGATCAATCATGTCTTCATATCTTTCTCCGCAGTTCAGAGAAAAGATATTGCGTATATTCACTTGCATCAAAGGTAAACTGTCATAAAAACGAGTCAGCATGGTAATAATAGGACGAACGTATGAATCGAAACACAAAAACCAAAAACACTAAAAAAATTAAACACCTGATGATTTCAAACAATTTCCGTTTTTGAGACAAGTCTATACTTTTACAAGATGTGAGTTTGGAATAGATATTTCGCACTGGAATAAAACGAAACAAACCATTTGTATTTCAAGGAAATTTAGCTGTTTTAGTGTGAACGATAACGCAAACCGAGAATAAACAACATTATAAGAGTGACGTCACGATTTTTAGAGTCATTTTTAGGGTCGTAAAGAGTTGCCTTTAAATAGAATAAAACCTTAAAATGATCGTGTTCTAGGATAGAAAACACTTAAGGGGCAAGAACAAATCAAAACGGAATGAGGGTCGTTAAGGATGGCAAAGATTAACGAGGACTGCAAATGACGAACTTGAAAAACTAGGCTAGTGTTTTTCAAGGCGCGCAAATCGTGACGTAGCTCCTTTAAAGCAAGCCATGTCCATAAGTTTTCGTACGTAAGTTTTCTCATTAACTGTGACGCCAACTGTAATGCTCACATCTGACACGAAAATGTAGCTGAGAATCAGCTAGTGATACGAACAACAATTTCAAAAACGATAATGGGAGGTTCACGCAAGCTTCGAGCCAACTAACGTTCAAATATAACTACATCTGCCTGTTCATTACAATTTAAATTCGTCGTAAAATTAAGCGGTTATTTGGCTTTTTAAATGACCTCTTGTCATTCTCTGTAATTAACATGTCATTGCGTCAAATTTAACATATACTTATTTTATTTTTAACAGATACATATTTTAGTCTTCCACTTTTATTTTTTACTTATGACTATCTTATAAACGATTTGATTTTTTGGGGTATTTTTTTTCTTTAAAAGTTTTTTTTTTATTTATTCATTTTTTTTTTTTTTTTTTTTCTGTGATCCGATCCGTCATCCGGTCCGGGCCGATCCGGTTTTGTCGACGCCGTTAAACGGAGAGAAAATCGGGGTTTCAAATTCTGAAGGTTTATGTAAAAAAAATAGACCAAAACTGTGTGATTGTGTGAGTCTCGCATTACCCTCCGGATTTTCTTCTAACATAAGAGATTTTAGATGACTTTCTCTAGTGAATGAATGAATAAACGAACGAACGATCGATCGAATGACTAGTTAACAAAAACTGATAAATAAATTTTGAAGTTGAAAAACACTTATTTACAGCATAGTTTGTGAGTCTTTTACAACCACATGAGACCGGCCCTGAGGATAAAAGATTTGGTAATCTGCCCACGCTCCCCAAAAGGTCAGTGTTTTTAATTTCGATAATTTATATCGTGACTACGAAAGGCAAAACTGACAGTGAATTTGCTTACGTTTCCGTCAGTGAAATTCCGCTAATTCGGCAGACTGGCAATGTAACCAGTTTTTATATGTGGTGGAAAAGACATCAAGTTGCAAAGGTAGAAAAAAACTGCCAGAACATATGAAACCTTTTGTTTTTCGTGTTTAAAATTCGTATCCCGCCGGATTCGATGTACTATGAATTTTTGAAAGATTTCACAGATGGAATTTCGGAAAACTCACAAATAAAGAGGGTATAAACGGCGAAAACGCGTTCGTCTAAGCATTTTTAATTCAAGATTATAAACAATGATTTTAAAAGAGATTATTCCAAAACTCTATACTTCATAATTGCATATCACATTCAAAGAGTTCGAGAGAACCGCAGTAAAAGCTAATGTAAAACTAGTTTTCTAGGTGTAACACTAGCGTGCGATATGCGATAAGTGATAATCTCATGGAGCCACCTTAAAAGAGCTTGACTCTAGTACTTTTAGTGCTGAAGGCCAGATTTTTGCTTCTGCTCATTTTCAAACCCAGTGAGCCTTCGATCACTTTAAAAATCAGTCAAGAAATTGTCTTTCGCTTAAACTTTTGTTCCATACATAGTGTTTTCAAAACTGTTTTATGCCTGTCTGTGCATTTAACATTGTTATATAGCTGGCGTTTTCCCGCTACTGTGCGCCCATTCATTGGCTAGTTCATGGTCACATGACATCTAACAATGAAAGTCTTTGCCGACAAATGCCATGAGCGGGCAACATTGCGAAAACTATGACGTCAAACGGGAAACAGTTCACTTTTACCCGCGAAATGTTGACCGCTGTTTCGCGTCATTTGTCAATAAAGTGATTACTTGTTTTTCACCGGTTTGACCCATTTGTTTTGCTATATAACAAATCCTTTTTTCGTTGCAATCTCAGGTATAATAACTACTTCTTTTTCTAACGATATCAATTCTGTCCAGCTGTTGATTGCATTAGGTAAATGGACGGTGCAGATCGCTCGTTACTACAATGCTTGTGTTAATAATTTTTTGAAGGCAATAAATAATTCTCTTTGTGGTAAATCCAAAACATTCCATTTATAGCTTACCTATACCAACTGGCTCAACTTCAACATCACTTATTGCCTCAATGGGAAACACTCCTGCACTTGTAGCCACACAAATATAGATCCCAGCATCCTCTTCTCTCAAATCTCTTATCGTTAGCGCCTTTTCTGTCCTTTCAATCCTCCCCACGGGCGGTGCTGCTCCTTGTCTTTTCCAGCTAACGACTGGTCGTGGATCACCAGTAGCGCTGCAGTTTAACGTCAAAGTGTCGCCGGTAAAAACAGAAACCTTTTCAGGTGGCTTAACGGTAAACACAGGAAGGGAAACCACAACTAGCAGAGTTTTCTTTTCAACATTTCCTAAAAGGTTGACTGCTGTACAGAAGTATGTGTCAGAGTCACTTTTACGGACATCGGAAAGTTGTAAGACACTGTTGTTGTAGTGCGCCCTCCCCTGGGGTAACTGACCAGACGACTTCCTCCAGGTCACGACTGGTGCCGGGTATCCGATTACGTGACAAGTTGAAAGTGTGACATTAGCTCCTTCTGTGACGTACGAAGGTCCCGGATGAAGAGAGGCCCGAGGATGAACTATAACCAAGTAAATAATATTTTAGCAAAATATACACCTCTTACAAACCGAGTTCGAGGGCCATACTGTAAGGTACGGACCAAGATTTCCCCCCATCGAGAAGTGCGCGGGCCATAAATCGAAGGGGGAAAACGAGGATCCGTAACTTACAGTACGGTCGGAGAAAACGAGGTTAGTACGAAATGTGTTTTATCTCTACGGTGTGTCTGACGGGTTTGGGAACGATTTCTATTCACGCGGAATGGCTTCAAACTTCTGACACACCTCGAAAGTGAAACGACTTAATTTTTAATCGTCGTTAAGTGACTCTTAAGTCGTTAGCAGGTTTTAATTTCCAATTTCAGAAGTGAAAGAAAGTGTTACACTTTTACTTAGTAAAAAAAGGTTAAGAGCACTTTAAGCGTTAAATTTTAACGGGCCGTATAGTAGAATAACGCCCGTTACATTGACCAATCACAGTGTGCGTACTAATTGAGAGATATAATAATTAGAGTTGATGAATTGATATTCGTTTCCAATGGAATCAAAAAACTCAACTTCATATTTTGCAATGGGGTAAACTACAATTAAATGAAACAATACAAGAGACTATTCTAATAGTTCATTCATGACATTTAGGAAAACAAAGTCTATCTGTAAAGCATCTTAATTAATAATGTAAAGATATTGTTAACTTTTAGAGCACACTTTTAATGACACCGTTTTATAAACAGAAACAACAGTTGATTTCAAAACTACAAAACACTGAAAAGATGGCACAACTTAGTCCGTGTTACTTGCAAATACACGGATAATTTTTTCTTTGTTCAAACGCCAAGGTTTAACTTACAATTGTGAACTTCTTTTGTGAAAACGTGGCTGTCTGAAAAGCTAACTCATTGAACTTTGATTTCAGTATTTAAAATTTCCATAAACTCGCCATTTATTACTAATTTTCGTAGTCGCAGAATCACAAAGGTGATCTGCACAAACTATAGTGTGTAACTAAGCATTGCATTGTAAACCTTATTTCAGAATTTAAAATGGCCAGAAACTCACCATTCACTGCTAATCGCACCACTTCCCGTGAATTCCCCAGGATGTTCGTTGCTGAACACTGATACACGCCCGAGTCACTTCCGGTCACCTTCTTTAACTCCAGCTTTCCTCCTGAAACCGCTGACCGAGTAATTTGTGACTGACTGTTCAGTTTACTCCACGCTACTGCAGGCTCAGGATTACCACTGGCTGAACACTGAAACGAGGCTGTTCCACCTTCGTTCACTGTCAACGTCACAGGAGAAACAACAACAGCAGGAGATGATATCGATTCACCGGGTTCGCCTTTAGTTCCCGGCATGCCTGCAGCTCCTATGTCTCCTTTCTCTCCTTTGTTTCCAGTCTCTCCCTGTAGTCCTACAGGTCCCATAATGCCTTGCTTGCCGCTCTTTCCTGACGATCCCATAATACCTTGATCTCCCTTGTTTCCAGTCTTCCCGTTCTGTCCTCTTCGTCCCCGGGCTCCTTTGTGTCCTCCAGGTCCAGGTGGACCGGGGGGGCCTGGGGGACCTGAGGAGCACGTGACACCCTTTGACTGACAGAGATGTACTCTTGCCTCTGATAAAAGTTTATTTATTTTGAGCATCGTTTCTAGTGTGTGTTTAGCTTCTGTCGAGTTCTTGTTTGAGTCTACTTGACGGCTGTGTCTTTTAAGTTTAGAGGATTGAATTCCTAGGGAGAAGGCCAAAAATGATATCATCAAATAAGATTGATACTTACATGTAGGAAACCTTGATACCACTGTTAAATCTACTGACCGCACTAAAGCAGAAATACTTGACTTCTGGATCATTTGAGACTAAAAACAGTACTTGGCGCAGACAACATATCCTTTGTTCATTTCCCGTGATATAACCGTCAGAAAAAGGGACTCTATCGGTAGCACGTTTGATCAAATTTCAAAAAGAGAAGGGACTTATTCCTTATCGATTCTTCTGAATAATTATTTTCATTTACAATCGTCTGCCGTGGATTGCGCAAAACTTAACCTCGGCTAACCTTCAGTTCAGACATTGCGTCTGCACAGCACAAATAGAGCAAACAATTCATTTGTCATTTGTTTCAATTCATAGCTATTTTCACAGTTTATATATTTCGACCAAGCTTTGAATCTGATAATTGTATTTCTTGATTGTAACAACTTGTCAACTCTAGCTTGTAGCAGAAAAACTTACCAGGAGCATTCTTGATTATCTTCATGTCGGCATTGTTTGACGGCGACTTGGCCTTCGCAACGCTTTCAAGAGCGTTTATCCTTTTATTTTGTTCGTGTAGTTCCAGCTCAACTCGTAAAAAGCCAGCGCAGTAAAACACAATGGAGAGAACAGAAATAATAGAAGCAAAGGAAGGCATAGTTTGCTTTTGAACAGCCATGATTTCGGCGATGCCGTAATTCCTCAAGGTTAGTGAAAAACAAACTGCTTCAGCTGGTTACGTGATATTGGGATCACGAGTTTGGGTAACTTGCCAAATGGTCTGTGGTGGGTGAAATGTGAGCAACACCGACATAGATAGGTCCACAGGGCATGCATTAGTGAAATAGTGACCACACACGTGCAAAAGTAAGCCCCGCGGAAAAAAAAAGAAACAATAGAGGTAAATTTCGATGGCAAATTCTTTTTCTGTGATTCTGTCAGTTGATCACAGACTTACAGTGTTTGGCCTCAGTTTTCGAGAGTCTGGGCTTAAAGAAAGTCAATAAGGTACACGTTTCAAGCGATTTTGCAAACTAAATTTAAAGTTTTTTGTTCAAACGTTGCCTCCCTTGTTGATTTATTCTAAAAGATCTAAAATCCTAAACCTACTCTCGCAGAAAACAGCTCAATCGCAGAAAAAAAAAGAAGCCAAACAAAAGAATATCGTTTAATGGTAAATTTCGATGTATTAAAGCGCTAACCTGGCGCCGAGGCCTAGGGGAATAAAACAGAAGAATTTTTTATTCGTATCTCAATCTTTATTTGATTTATTTTGTTTCATTCCCCTAAACCTAGGAGTCACGTTAGAAAATTAATTTTTCGAAATTTTGTCTATTCACATTTTTAAAATTTATTCAATTCTTCGACTGTTGTTTGACTCCTGTGGTATCGTCTTATTTGACATATTTTTTCGAGCGTTAGTTTTCATGCACTTGAGTATTCAAAGACAAAGGAGCGGGATATTTTTTCCAAGTGGGGTGGTCCGTGTCGCCAATGCTCCGTACAAAAATACCTGTCCTTTCCTGTTGAATGTCCTTTTACCCTGGTACCCCCTACCCAGTGCCAGCGGTGCTTTTGGTCCACAATGTGTAATGGCGGCAATTTCAAATTGATATTTGATTTTGTGGAGCTGCTAATTCCTTACAGAAATACGATGGGTGCATATTTATTTTACAGAAACGTTGCTGATCTCTTGCACTACAAGGAGGACGAAGAAAAATGGCAGTAGAAGCTGTGTGGGTGCCTGAGATTCGAACAATTTCCACCGGGTGAGTCGAACGCTGGAGCCTCGTGCTGTTGCGAACTTGCTATTACATACTACACGTTACATTATGTTGTCCATAAATCAATTAAATTTTTAAGAAATACACGTACACTGAGCTTAACGTTTGGAAGCGACACCAGATATTGCTGCGCGAACTTTATCTTATTATTGCGAGATTATTTTCGGCGGAAAGCGTCAGTTCTAAATTATAAATTTCAACCAAAATGTCATTGCTGTGCAAATATTATGCTGCATGAACGGCTTTTACCGCAGGCTTTCCGGAGAGTGATTAGTTCAAATCAGTGATGACAGAAAACTGTGACACCTTTGATTCACATTCTTGAATAAACTTACTCTTAAAAATCCTCTAGAGAGTAAACAGTTAAAAAAAAAAACTATTTAGTAAACATCTAAAAGAATTCAAATTATCAGTTATAGTTATAATAACTATAATATAATAACTTCATTACAATACGTTACATTACATTACTTGATAACTTACAATACCCTGTAATTACTTACTTACAGAAAAAACTCGCAACAAATTACTAAGAGACACGCCTTAACTGGTGAGAAAGAATTTCCACTTCTGTTGAAATTCCCTCTCATTCGATGTGGCAGCGATACATTTTTCTAACTCGATTTTACCCTGCACCAAGAGAAAATGAGGGGACAGAGAGGGACATTGAGGGCGTTGGCAGGGATATGTCGATTCCACTAAAGTTATTTTTAGTTTTAGACGGAAACGGAAGTCTATTTCCCCAGACGTCCGCATGATACCTTTCACCCGTTGATCAGGGAATTTTTAAAGGGCGGTCTGCGTGGAAATGCGTTTTTGTCAGTAGAAGCGCGTAAAGAACCAAAACCTATTTGGAATAAAAACGCTGGGCGAAAGAAATATCAAAGTTTTTCCCCAGAAAATTTGAATCAAAGAAATCAGCGATGACAACAAGAAAGAATTTATTTGCTTTCATTTGTATAACAACATGCAGAGAGGTATCGTATTGTTCGATATTGAAAACATATATAACATGGAATACTGTTTCAAGCTGTAGCGATCCTGGTACCTCTAAACGCATCGACGAAAGAAATCTTAGCCCACCGAAAAAACTATTTTGGTTCCCACGGCAAAACTATTTTTGAACCCAGCGACAAAATTACCCTCAACCCAGCGATAGGAGAATATAATTCTGGCCGAGCTGCAAAACAGTTCGGAGGGTAGCTAAAATATTTTGAATCTAGGAACCAAAACAACTCGAAGCCTAGCGAATAGCGACAGAAATCAACTTGAATCAGGAGCTATAATCGGGGACGGAGACCGTAAGCGCGCGCCATTTCTAGTATTGGGGTTGTCCCCATGATATGGGACAATAATTCTATTTTTAGAACAAATTGCGCCATCGCCTGCGGCACACGCGCGTACATGCTGCGAGGATTTTTGCGGATGTCGCGCGGGGGAAATGGCGTACGAAATTCCCGATATTTTTTATGTTTTTGGCCCACAACTCAACGCGTTTACGTCAGTTGGAATTTTGCTTAAGTATTTTCGTCGTAAGCTGCTCCAGTTTGAGTGAAGTAAGACAGTGTCGAATTTGGGTATGTTCCGCTTTAAGCTTAGATATATATCGCTGACCAAGTTGTGTTCTGACGGATGCTTCTTTTACATGAGCTGTACATTACTCCACTTTAAATTTCACATATGTTAAAGATTAACAGCTTTTCCATTACACAACAAAAAACTAGCTGGATATATTTAGATATAGCAGAGCTTCAGGACCTCATAGTTTCCTAGCTCCTCTTGCCACACGCTTCCGAGGAATTTGCCAGTCTATCGCGACCGAAAAGTAAAACAAAATAATTGCTAGTTTGAGTTTCGCCTGAATTGTAAGCAACGCTTGATGTTTCATTAAGGCCCAATAACTTTACGTCCGTAGATACCGCTCAGTTTTATTCGTGTAAAAATCCAGTAAATTCTCTGTTGTTGATGAATGAGAGCGCTCGCCGATGCGTGTTTTGTACAGTCAGTAAACATGACAAATTGTACTTCCGCCGCACTTTCGTGTGAAAGCGTACATCGAACTCAAACAATAACTCTATAGTTTTTAAATATGTTTAAGCTTGATAAATGTTTGAGAACATATTAAAAGCTAAGCTGAAAATATGCGAATAAAGGAGAAATAATCAGCAAAGTTACGATGACGCTTTCTTTAATCAACTTCGAATAACCATTTCGATTTTGTTGATCGAGTTATCAAACTCCTTGTCTATTTCCATTTTCGCAGTGTAAAACTTCACTATGCTTATGTTGAAGAAACACACATGATGTTAGTAGCCTTTTTTGCGTTCGTGAAATTTGTTGCAGCATCTCAGCAGAAAAGATAACGAAAGAAATCTTTGTCAAGATTTGTTGACAATTGAAAACAACGACTCGGACTTGAAAGTGCACGAGCCGCACTATGCAAATGAGCTAATTGTACGCGTCAGACTTTCCTTTCAAAAACTTTTGCAAACTCACCAAACAAGCAGAAACAATAAGAAACCATCAAAACAGGTTTTGGTTATGATTAACCATTGTCCGAGAAACTCACAAATTAACTCGATACCAGAGTAGAGAGTTTTCTTGCTATATTCTTAAGTCAGAACAAACACAAAAACATACGCGTAAGCTTACAACTAGCGCGAGCAGATCTTATTATTCATTCCCAGCGCGAGATTGAAGTCTTGTTTTCGACCCTGAAAAACCCACCTTTTCCGTTGGCTCAGAGCATAAAACTACATATAAGCGCCCTGGTTCTTAGTCCCTGTCTTATTCCCTGCCATCGCTGTGAAAGATACGCAAGAGAATCTCTCAACTCTCACCATTTGATCATGCAACGTGACAACATCCACACGAGAACCCCCGACATGTGCGTGGATCCGCGCGGATATATGACGTCAGGATGGCGCAATTTGTTCTAAAAATAGAAAAATTGTCCCATATCATAGGTGCGCGCGGATCCCAAGACTTACGGTCTCCGTCCCCGATTATGGCTCCTGCTTGAATACTATATCACAACAAAGCAATTCCCAAACATACGATAGAAGTCTATTTGAACCTCAAAAGCGCGGATAAAACAACTCGGAGTGTAGCGATCAGCCTAGAAAATAACGTACTCAACAAAACAACAGCTCAGAGCGATCAGTGATCAGCGACAGAAATAATGTTGAATAGCGGTACAGTGACAAATTGAAAAGAGCTCACCGTGAAGCGACCTGCGACAGAAATAACTTGGACTCCAGCAACAAAACAGCTCGAGGTGGGACGACCAGTGACCGTCAGAAATATTTTTGAATACAATAACAAATACCTTAGAGTAGCGCTCAGCGAGAGAAATCATTTTGAATGCCGGCACTGCGATTAAACAACTAGAAGCATGGCGATCATGGGAATGTAGCAACAAAACTAGTTGTGAATACTGATACAGCGACAAAACAACTCCTGTAGCTCGGAGCGAAGCGATAACCGAAAGAAACCCGGGCAGAAATAATTTTGAATTCACAGAGAAACAGAACAACTCACAGCGCGGTAGTGATCAGCGACAGAAACAATTTTTCTGTTCAACGACAAAACAACTCGCATTCAAGCGACAAAAAAATGATTTTGTACCTGCAACTAAAGTACATTGAACTGAGCGAAAGGGACAACTTCTTCTGACTGCTTTTCCAACAGAGAAAACCAGAAAAAACGGAGGTGTTATCTTCATTTGATCATGCTCATGCCACGTTTTCTTCACCTTCGGTTAATTTGCACTAATGTAAGCTTTCTCTCGTCGGTGTGGGGAGAAAATCTCATTGTCCTTGTCAACATCAATGTCGAAGTCCATCGGCTTGTAAACTCCATTTGAAAAAGCCACAGTGCATAGTCCATAACAGCAGCCACGACCTTTATAACATGCTCCGCCGGAATGTTTTGTTGACCACTCAGAACTACATTTCCGCTCGTCTGCATGTGCCATTTTATTCCCAAGGAGATGTAAAAATATATCTCCCACATTGATTTATCCAGCCAGAAATACCAACCGTCTCTAATGTACCCGTAAAAGGCGCTTCTATCGAGAAAGCGTATTTCCCCGTGGACCGCCGTTACTAAATTGCCTGATCACCTAAAGAATAATGGTATCATGCGGACGTAAAAGGAAATGCACTCCCGCTGTTTTCGGCAACCCTAAAATAACTTTAGCGGAATTGACATATCCCAAGGCCTGAACTGGGAGCCTCCCTCTCTGTCCCTCATTTTCTCTCGCCTGCACTAATGAGATGAAATCACTGAAAACGAACCTAGTATTATTTAGCGCGTTGATATAAAGAAAAACATTGCCTAGCATTATCAGGTGGTTGAGGGTCAACAGGTGCGTACGGAGTCGAGTAATTCCAAATAATACCTCTGCTTCGGAGAGAAGTAAACTCGCTTTACTTACAGTAGAATACCAACTTTAGAACTTATGCCAAAAAGAAGACTCTTGCGGGCAGTTAATAAACAAGTGACGTATGTCTTGAGTATCAGTGGGGCAAAAAGGGCAGGAAGGGAAGGCAAATTTTTTTCATTTTGTATAATATACTGTTCGTGGCTAAAATGTTGTGTATAATTTTGTGTTGAAATATTACCAATTTAACTTCTTCTGTAGTTTTGAACGGCAGCAGATATATTTTATTTAGCTTCTCTTTTTCGATACCGTACGAAAAAAGTTTTTTTTTTTTTCTGAAGTGGGACGAAGTTTTTCAAGGGTTAACAGTTTGTCGTATAACATCTTGCACGTTATGAGTACAGATTGGCGGTGGGGGTGTAGTAGAGTCGTGAAGGAGCTTCTTCCAACTTTGAGGGATCGCGGATATAAGGTCGTGATATTCGGTAAAAAGTTGCAATTTAGCGTGTATCGGATATTTATTAGAGGCTGCAGTGAGGTACAACAGCTAACCATAAAACTATATAACAAAAAATGTATTAGAAAACTAATCATTGATTTTGATGGATGAATAATTAAAAGCTATTATGAGCGTAGATCAGTGACCTGTAGATATTACCGTCACTAACAGGATTAAACCTGTTACTGGTATCCTTTTTAGGATGACGGCCTCAGTTTCATTTCAGTGAATTTCAGTGACAGATTATGTCTGAAATGGTACCACCTGGCTCCTCGGTAATCACGTTTGTTTCCCAGGTACTGTCCGTTTAGATTGGAGTAGTGGCACCAGTTGTACCACCAGGCTCCTGTGTGCTCCACAGCACAGTTGATTCTGTCCTTATCATTATCTCTGTCTTTCGTACTAAACGCCATGTTATTATGATATGCTAACGAATCTCCCGCTGTACCTGAATATGAACCCACTTCAAGTCGATACTGCGCCTGCTCATCACCAATGTTGAACTTGCCATATTTAGCGTACACTTTAACTCCGTTCCAGTCCTCCAGCTCCACTCGTAAAGAGCTCGGTCTAGAGACCGTCAGTCGGTGGATCTTGTCGTTTCCTAACCAGAACTCAGCAGTCAGCTGACCAAAGCCTGCTTTGTAGTCGTTCCATCCCCGATAGAAGTCTACCGAGCCATCTTGTCTTCTCTGAAAGACGGTCCAGCCTCCACCGTCAGTGCGCATGTCACAGTAGACAGTAAAGTGTCCTCTGCCGTCTGGGTTAACGGCGTACAATCCACTTTGAGTATGGCCTGATTTTAGCAGATCAGAACAATCTGACGAAAGAGAAGCACATACTGTTAATTGGATTTTCAATAGAGGATCTGTGGACATGCAGCACAGTAATTTATCACTTACCTCTCTCTTCTCTAACTGCAACATAACTTATTGCCTCAATGTGAAACACTCCTGCACTTGTAGCCGAGCAGATATAGATGCCAGAATCCTCTTCTCTCAAATCTCCTATAGTGAGCACCTTGTTTGTCCGCTGACTCCTCCCAACGGGCAGTACTGCTCCTTGTCTTTTCCAGCTGATGACTGGTCGTGGATCACCAGTAGCGCTGCAGTTTAACGTCAGAGTATCGCCAGTAGCTGCGAACACTTTTCCAGGTGGCTTAACGGTAAACACAGGAAGTGAACCCACAACTAAGAGAGTTTTCCTTTCAACATTTCCTAAAAGGTTGACCGCTGAACAGAAGTACCAGTCAGAGTCACTTTTATGGACATCGGAAATTTGTAAGACACTGTTGTTATAGTGCGCCCTCCCTTAGGTAACTGACCAGACGACTTCCTCCAGGTCACCACCGGTGCTGGGTATCCAGTCACGTGGCATACCGGAAAAGTGACGTCGCTTCCTTCTGTGACGTACAAAGTTCCAGGATGAAGAGAGACGCGAGGTTGAACTGCAACCAAGTAATCATAATTCAGCCTTGTTTGATTTCGACTTCTGGGTTAAGCTTTTCTTTTTCTTATTGATATGTTTTTTGATTCAAACTAAAATACAACAGAGTTGTTAACACTGCTCTAGTAGGAGATTTTCTCCTTGAAACGCTTGTTTTGATTATTGGCCTACACAGTGACTGTTTCGGTACACCGTACCATAAAATGGCGTCAACAGGCTCCAGCTTGGAACTGTAAAAAGAGACGCGAATGTTTGTCGAAGTTTTAGGGGAACATGAATAGTAGCTGTTTCCAAAGAAAAACCGCAGAGAGAGTTTTGTGTTTTTTAGACGAAAAACTACTCCTCGTGCTCACAAAATCACAAACCTGACTGGCTGTAAATTAACAAATTGACATCAGTTTTTTATGCGTCTGCCCTCTTATTGATGATAAATTGCGTCATAACAGTATCAAAGTGGCTGTGGAACTGCTCGGCGGTAAACTCTTACAATGTTGTGAGGCAATTTTTCATCAATAAGAGGACAGACGCTAAAAAAACTGACGTCAATTTGTTTTATACGATAACAAAACCCCAAAATGGTCAAATGCTGAGAATAAATGAGGGGAAAAGACGCCGTAAACTTGCCATAAAAAAGGCTAAGTGAATTTCATTCAAAATGACGCGAACATTGGCAATAGCTTTTCTTGCTTTTTGATTGGCCACTTAAAAAAGTCAATAAAATCTCATTGGTTAAAAAGTTGACAGTTTGGTAGCTGAAAGTTAATTTCGCATTAATTAAAATTTTATCGTCTGTACTCTTATTGATTATAAAAATGAGCCAATCAGCGCGCGAGAAATTAGGCAGATATTGTAAAAAACATCATTGTGTAACAAAGAAATGACCAAAAACTCACCATTTACTGCTAATCGCACCACTTCCCGTGAATTCCCCAGGATGTTTGTTGCTGAACACTGATACACGCCTGAGTCACTTCCGGTTACCTTGTTTAACTCAAGCTTTCCACGTGAAACCGCTGACTGAGTGATTTGTGATTGACTGTTCAGTTTACTCCATTTTACTGAAGGCTCAGGATTGCCACTGGCTGAACACTGAAACGAGGCTGTTCCACCTTCGTTCACTGTCAACGTCACAGGAGAAACAACAACAGCAGGAGATGATATCGATTCACCGGGTTCGCCTTTAGTTCCCGGCATGCCCGCAGGTACTATGTCTCCTTTCTCGCCTTTGTTTCCAGTCTCTCCCTGTAGTCCTACAGGTCCGATAATGCCTTGCTTGCCGCTCTTTCCTGGCAATCCCACAATACCCTGATCTCCCTTGTTTCCAGTCCTTCCTTTCTGTCCTCTTGGTCCAGGCGGACCGGGAGGGCCTGGGGGACCTAAGGAGCACGTGACACCCTTTGACTGACAGACATGCACTCCCGCCTCTGATAAAAGTTGGTTGATTTTGAGAATCGTTTCCGCTCTGCGTCTAGCCTCTGTCGAGTTTTTAACCGATAGAACGTGACGGCTGTGTCGGTGGGGTTTAGAAAATTGAACTTCTGCGAAAAAAGGAAAATATATCTGAAAAACTGACTTCTACTTACAAAGCCCTTACAGCGCTGCGAAATGTAAAATCTTAATCCTCTTAGTTTAAAGATAAGAAGCATTTAAAGGAGTCCGTGCTGACATCTTTGTCGAGGGCGAGCATAACCGCACGAGACGATTGAGACGGAAATACTTAACTGATTTATTCTTTCGAGATTCATCCACAGAAATTCGAGAATCAGTTGACAAGATATCCTTTGTTCATTTTCTGACGTGAAAATTATCAGAAACCGACACAAAGCTTGATCGAAATGAAAAAGACAAGGAGCTTGTTCCTCGTCATTGTTCTAGTCGTAGTTGAAGAGAACTTTTCTGAATCACTGTCCGTGGAGGATGAATAAACCTCGACCTGCTATATATAACCTCCTGTTTTCTTTGTGAACGGAACAAGCTAGAACACGCTCTTTTGTTATTTGCTTTAACTCTTAGCATTTTTCACAGTGTATTCAATCGGATCAAGCTTTGTTTCTGATTATTCTAACACAAATTCTTAACCTTTGCATAGATAAGATTCACTTACCAGTAGCATTCTTGGTTATCTTCATGTCTGCGTTTTTTAACAGCGACTTGACCTCCGCAACGCTTTCAAGAGCGTCTATTCTTTTCTTCTGCTCGTGTAGTTCTAGCTCAACTCTTAAAAGGCCGGCGCAGTAAAACACAATGGAGAGAATAGAAATAATAGAAGCAAAGGAAGGCATACTTTGCTTTTCAACAGCCATGATTTCAGAGATATTCAGCAATCCGTGCTTCTACAACGTAGTGGAAACAAGTAAGAGCTGCCTCCGTCCCTCACTTGGTACCGAGATCTCGAGTGTGGGTAACTTGCCAAATGGTAAGCAATTCCCCGATATTCAAGTCATGTGAGATAAAGCGGGGGCGTCTGAGCGACCGCATAGGCACGTACGCACGTGCGTACCTCTGGAAATCTAAAAAAGTATATGTTTATATCTTTATTGGCGAAAAGCGTCTTTAACAAAAAATCGTCTGATTTGACGGAGTTGTTATCATTACGTTGCTGCGATTTTACTACATGTGAAACGCGTATATCACAAACACTATTCAGTTCAAGACTGAAGTTCAAAACCTAAGCTAACGACTCCGTGCTAAGCTGGTATCAGTCATCACTACGATGATAACAAAGTTAAAAAAAACAAAAACAAAAACAAAAACAAAGATAGATCGGAATCTACTAATCGCAAAACAGACTTGACTTTTTAAACCCCTTACAATACTTTTTTTTTCTTTCATTTTTTTTCCCTGAGGCATGAAGAGATTGAAAACTCTTCTTCGCAGCACCGTATGAGCGAAGAGTGGTTGTCCTCCTAGCAATTCTTCACATACATGAGTGTATAGACTGCAAAACAGTAGTATTTTTTCCGAACGCGAGCGACGGTCAATATTCAAACGAAAGGTCTGGAGCGAGTGTAAAAACGGCGAGGGAGAATGGGGAGAGACGCTAGCGTCTCTCCCCATTCTCCCTCGCCGTTTTTACGCTCGCCTCATATGCGGATATGCACAAGCCCTACGGGCGTGTGAGGCTCGCGCGCTTCACACGCAAGGATCGCGCGTACCGAAAACGTCCGAAAACGACTGTTTTGTAGTCTAATGAGTGTAAGGATATGCACATTGGCTGAAAGGGAGACGTCGCATTTCTCAGACTTCTTAGACAGGCATGCCGCCAAACCCGCCGATGGGTTCGCGCCTTCGGCGCTCAAATCCATTTCTCTTCGGGGCGGACTCCATAAAAAAGGATGCACGCTACGCCCCTGAAAGTTCTATTTTCTTTTTCGTGTTTGTCTTTTGTCGGTTTTAAAAACAACTCGGAAAAAAGTAGGTTCCCGAGGCATACATGTATAAAATGTTTCCCAGCCGCATGTAGCAGACATGTAGTGCTTTAAAGTCTAAGCTACTTAGTTGTTATCGTGGGAGGTGGGGGTCGGGTCAGGCAACTGATGAGTTAATAGGCATGATACTAGCAAATGCACAGTAAGATCTTTTCATTGCTAAAAAACCCTGACGATTTGAGCAGGAACAAATCAGTGGTATAGTAGCCAGAAAAGATCTATATTATCAGTTTTAAGTTTTGGGATAGTTTGCAGGAGAGAAGTTTGCGTTAATGGGAGACAGAATACCCTCAGACTAGAGCTGACTTCTTTTATTTAGTTGTAACGAACATGACAAAGATACGCAATTACAATTCCATGCCAGCATTTAAATATAGTTAACCATATGTATAGAAAACAGAATTTATACTCGTCAGTAAAGGAAAATCAGCTTTGGGTCCGTCTTTCTGTTCATGTATGTCGCAAGAACTAACAGAAACAACCTCTCCAAAGAACTCCAGATCATCGAGCGACTTGAACCTGATAGGTTTCATAATAAAATGTTTAGACTTGTACAAACCTTATGCTGTGTTTAGACTTGAACGGTTTACCGACGTACCAGAATTTACTTACCTAGGTAAACATTTTCCGTGTGTAAACGCCAACTGATACTTTGGTAAATGCCGCAAAAGACAAAAGAAATTTAACCGAGGTAAAAGTTGTAATTACCCTGTGATCAGGCATGGTTACAGTTGGTAACCAAGGTCAAGATGACAGATATATCCGCTTGTGGCGGCGTAATATTTCACTTCCCGTGAGCAGATTGTGCGATTGTCGACAAAGCAAAGCGTTTCTTTTCCAGTTTTGTGTAGGCTATCATGGCAGATAACGTGGAAAGATTGGATCGATCTTCTTACGGCGAACAATCCCTCACGTAAAAGAAAGCATTGTACTTTTCATTCTCAGTATTATTTACAACTTTCTCTAGACAAACTTCGATCCTTTGTTGTGTAATTATTGTCGATATATTTTGCCACCAGGGAGGATGCTGCTTATAAAACGCATCCACGTTTCTACGCATATAACCATGCATACTCTAGGTATGATCAAGCAGATGAATTTTCGCCGCAATATTATGGAATGAGGTCCTTGCCTATGAAAATGATGGCACCTCAATTTGCTCCTGTTCCGCTGCGGTGGGATCCTCGTCCAAGTTTGATTTCATGACGTTGATAATGCAGCGCGCGCGAATGTTGAAAGATCAATTTGAGTTATTTGAGTCGGCATAAACACTGGACGAATGTACCAAGGTTAAGTAACTTGACCTTAGTAACTGTTTACCTTGGTAACTGTTTACCTTGGTAAAAGCTCAAATGTAAACACAGCATTAGATAGAAATTGCCATCAATGTAGTGTACATAGTTTATCAATATTTATGGTATTTCTCAGTTCTTTCGATTTTTAATATTTACCTAATAAATAATCTCCTGATAATGTTTATTTTTCCTGATCTTCAGCTGATACCAGCGTTTCTTCGAGACTGGCTGATCGATTTTCGCATTAAATAAAGCTATTACTTTTTATTTTATACAGGCGACAATTTTCGTACATTCGCTATAACTATGATGATAAACTAAGACTAAGACAAGAGTTTCCTTGGTTACTTGATGTAATACAAGATGTTAACAAAGGCAGTTCCAAACACAAGCACTTCACTGAAGAGGACATTGCGGCCATCTGGACTAGCTGCTGATACTGCTAAAGCTGTGCAAGAAAAATGAGTGTAACATCAATGCATTGATCTAAATTATCTTGAACGGGAATAAAGCTGTATATTGTTTTATGTGGGAGTACTAACACCGGACCAAGAAACCCCAGACTAGTCCTAAGAAGTTCTCTTTTGCCTCGCTGTCTGAACGAAGTCTGGGAAGGAGTGGGCAAAAGAACGGCGAGTGCTCTTGTACCGCTCACGAAAGACCCCAGACTCCACTTTGCCGAGACCACCTAGGGCCTAAGCCGACTAAACCACGTTTTGGACCAAATGGTTAAATTTGGTTGCACATTTCATGCCAGCTGTGAACACTGTTAGCCATGGTTTTATTACGACCTTCATCATAAACAAAATAAAATCTCCCAAGAAATTGAAACTTATTTTTAGTATTTAAACTTGGACGACGAAATTTATGGCCCAATCGCAGAGCTAGAACGTCAAAATCGAATCTCTATCAGGTGTACATAATCGACAAGCAGTGGGAGGAATTAAGCTTGCAGTAGTTACACAGTTTTGTCTTTTCTTAAATTTCGAGAATTAAATGTTCCTCATAATAAAAGTCGGTCCCAGAATCCATTTATCTTTTCATGTTAGCAGAATTCAGAACTTTCTCAAACAGAAACACATTTTTTTTTTCATTACCTTCAGAAATGAAGATTGGAATGTGGTTGTTGCAGTTGTTGTTTGTACAACATTCGATTTTACATTGCTTCAAGTTCCAGTTGTGAAATCTTTTAACATCAGATCGAATAACCGCACAAGCTGTTCTTTTATCTGCAACAATAAATTCAAACGAAAGAAGCGCGTTAAATATATTAATGAACTATACGTTTCGCTAAAGGAGTAATTGTAAGTGCAACATTTTCTTGTTTGGGCTAAACGTTAATTCTGCATATGGCCCAAGTGGCCCACCAAGTTGGACAGTTATACAAGGTTCTGTAGCATGAATTATCCCGAACCACCCTCTTAGAGCTAATTTCCCTGAGACTAAGATTACAAGATACAACTTAAGGAACAAATCTTCCGCAATGCCCGCCATTCACTCGGACCGTTTCAAGAATACATTCTTTAATAGGATAGTTTTTAAGTACAATGTAGCTATGTAAACAGTGTACTTTTTGCATTCGATTTTTTTATTTGTTTCTATGTAAATATCTATCTTATTTAGAGACATATTGTAGCCCATTAACATTGTTATTTTTAAATGTAACATAAGATGTGTAATTTTATCTTTTGAACAATAAAGACACTGTGAGTATAGTGTCTTGCCCAAGAACTCAACGCAATGTCCGCAACCAGGGCTCGAACCTGGACCGCTCGATCGGGAGTCGAGCGCACTACCCATGATACTGTGATAACACGTTTTTGGGCCGCTTACGGTTGTTATCCTTGTTACAACAATCCAGAGGGAAACACGCTTGCAGCGACGGAGTTTGTCAGACTCCTAGAGTACTCGGGATCTGTTACAGCAAAACAATCCAACGGGGAGACAGAGAATACACAGTTCTTGGGTCCAACAGTAGAGTTTAATCCCCTAAGGTAGTCGAAACGTACCCGACTATAACCAGAATGTAACCAAAGAATAGTTTACAAGGCAGGCTTATTTAAGCCGAAAACACGATTCCAAAGGATTACGTAAAGCTACTAAAAATTCTCAACTAAACATTATCTAATACATTTCCGAAAGCTCGATTGGCTATAACGGAATTCGAGGTTTACAAGATTAATAACTTTAAAAACAATACAGGTAGATAACAGTTTAACAAAAGACTATCGCAGGTAGTAATTACAGTTCGGTTCTAACTACAGTTATGATCTTACACAAAACAGCAGGTGTTTGGTACGGTCAATGAACTGGAACAGTAACCTGTAACTCAGAAACGCAAAACGAACTAAAACAAATATATCTATGTTGGATTTCTATATTTTCTGATAGCGAAAGCGAATATGTGAAGTTTACTCGTGCAGTTGAAGTTAGACCAACAAATGTCACTGTCTTTTTCTGCTGTTGGATTCAGGGAATCGGCTACTTTTCAAGAGAGACCCTAATGCTCTCGCAGGGATCTGCAGTGTCTACTTCTCAAAAACGTGTAGCCCGCATATGCTTCATATATTAGCTATCATTACAAACATTTTCGTATTTTATTGGGTCATTGTTAACGGACGAAAATTGCTATGAAGAGCGACAAACTAAAAAGGAAACCAACACGAACAGATTGCAACATTTATGTTGGAAGTTATTTTGGTTTTCCGCAACCGAGCATAATATTTTGATCTGCGTTCATATACACGCATATCATACACTATGCACGAATTATGTAACCGAAACATTTCTCTTGGACAGGCCAAAACAGCCAATAGAAACATATAGCAAAGATCTTTATTGGGTTCACTAACCATTCCTCTCTATTACCTGTGATCTACACGAAAATCTTACAGAATTTTTCTTGACTGTGAAGATGACGTTCGCTCAGGTTGTCAAAACGTCAGTCGCCAACAACAGTTCTTTTCAGAACAACTCTCAGCCAGATGATCGCACTATATGAACTACAGAATATTTCAAGACGACATTTTTGTCAATGCCGTTCTGTTTTCGCGTTTCCATTTACAAAAACGAGATTCTCGCTGTCCTTGAAGAGTGAGCTGATTAAATCCGGAAAGTTCTTCCTTTCGGAATATTTATGTATACATTTTTACCTAAGTATTTTTCTTACTTGCGCAGTTAATGCATCCTCTCATAAAGGCAGACTGAACCTTTCCGTCTCCATCTTCGTACTTCACTAAAGCCGAAGCGCAGTGGCTTGTACCAAATGATTCCCGATCTGTGGCACAAATCTGGTTTCGCTGATTTGCCGAGCAAGTAGCTGCATCGGGCTCGAGGCAATAATTGCAGTGTCTATATTGAGCACCTGTCAAAAAATGAAGCAATTCGGAAAAGTATTTAATTTTTGAACGGTCCTCCTACGATAATATTATATTTCTGCCTTCACTTTTAACTTTTGAGAAGATATTTCAAATTAACACTCGAGATGGCGTTCACCATAACAACTCTTCATCAAAAATACTTCACTTTGAATAGTATTTTCAATTCCTCCAATCCAATTCTCTTCTCGGTATTTATTTGAAAATGTGCTGAAGCATTGTCTCTCGTGTTTGGTGTTTCTTCTAATGCTAGTTGCTTCTATCCTGTTGCTAAATCTACATCAGTATTTATCAAGTACCGGAATTTTATCCATCATTAGCATCAGATGCTTCCTCGGAGACCCAGGGACAGAAGGCCGGATCAAGAGGAAACCAAACGAGCGAGACCAGAGCAAACCAAAGTTTACAAGAGCGAACGAAAGAAATCTCACGACTTGGTGGAAGCCTAGTGTCGATTGGCCACAGAAATGTGCCCCTGAGCTTTGCCCCTGGGTTACGTTTCCGAAGTGTATCACAGTCACTTCAAGTTTGGTAAAGCGAATCGCGAATTTCCACGCCCAAAGTACAACACAATTGATGTTGTTGTATCGAGTTGTCAAAGTTTTTTCAATAATTAGAGGCGAGGAAGCTTCAAACATGGGTTACTTTTGTCTAGGGAACTCCAGGCTTGAAGTTTCGTCAATGCTTGAAGGAAACATTTGCACAACTCAAAAGCACTCCCAGAGTGGATTCTTCGGTTTCTCTGACGCACCATGATCCGTGAGATCTTGGATTGAACTGTATTTGTTAAAGAAACTCAAAATCCGTTTTCGAATTCTGTCGGATTTAAGAATCCAATCTTGGATTTTCTTAAAGAAACGCACCCTTAGATCAGGTTTCAGCGCGTAACAAGTATGCTCAGATGCAGTCTAAGGTATTTGTTTCATAGCTAATAGCAATGTTTTTATTACCTGCGGGTGGTAGGCTTGGAGCCACGGTGTTACAATTGTCGCCTGTACAGCAAATGATTTCGCCTTGCATCAAAAACCAACCTCTGCTTGCTTTATAAAACTCACCCACTGCCGCATACAATGCCTTTCTGCTCTCTGAAATGATCAAATCAAACATGGATAAAATTAACCGCGTTTATATCACAACAACAAGCGTTCATAATGCTATTTCTGTAACACTTAATTAACGTTTTGCCAATGGACCCGGTTGTTTTTGGTCTTAGGAACCTGGTGGTACCCTTTAAGACGTTCACCCTTAAGCTCTTAGATACGCCCTTATTTGAGGTCCATAACATGAAACGATTACTCCATTTGACGGGAAATGACGCCATTATTTCCAAAGAACTGCCATCTTAGATTCTATGACTTTTTTAAAAATGTAAGAAAGCCACCTAACTGAGTAGCTCAACAATAGTCATAACCGAAAGCGTAAAGCTAAAAACAACTTCAAAATATGAAAGATAGCTTCCGAGCAAACTCTCATTGAGTCGCTCTCACAGAATAGGGCCCCGCTACTCCCAGAGTTGCCAAGAAAGCTTGCTCGGGGGTTGGTCAAAATATAGTTGCCATGGGAGTATCACATGGAGAACGTCAGTGGAAGAAAAACAAGGCAGGCAAGAGGGGTGGGCAAGATGGGTCGAAGGCGGAATCGTAGCATAGGACAGGGCTAGGTTGGAGAGAGTTGCAGCCTTAGGGGCTTCCGCCCGGCGCGGAGAGAGCTAACTAACTAGACAACTGTCTAACTGACTGACTGACTGACTGACGGACGGACGGACGGACGGACGGACGGACGGGCTGACTGACTGACTGACTGACTGACTGACTCACCCACTCTGACTCACTGACTCACTGACTCACTGACTCACTGACTCACTGACTCACTGACTCACTGACTCACTGACGCCCCACCGCGGAACTAACTAGCCAACTAATTAATGGAAGCATCAAGATCCTGGCCCATCATACTAAACTTCGGGAGGAGTCACCAAATGTGGAGTTCAGGCATTAATGATTTTAAAGTTACAAGCTTTATAAGTTGGTAACGGCCTCTAAAGCACCCCCATCCCTGGTGTGAATAAGGCAAGACGTATATTCTTTTCAATAAACGTTTACCTACTTGAACAATCAACGCATCCTCGGAAAAAACCTTCCATGGTATTTCCAAACTGATTCTGATAACGTACTATAACAGAGGCACAATGAGCTGAACCCAGTGACTTCGGATCTGTGGCGCAAGTTTGGTTTTGCTGGTTCGCGAGACAAGTGGCTGCATTTTGCTGGGTGCAAGAATGACAATATTTTGTATCAACACCTGTTGGCAATACAAATAAAGAAATTTTTCAAGGTCAAAAATTGATAGGGCATATAAATGACGGTCTCCTGTACCGAAGGCTATTAATCCTTGTCATTCAAAATTCTTTAACACTGGTCATGAGATTTCTGTGTTCTCTGCCTTACCTGGCAATTCCACAAGTAAGACAGTTTACTTTAGAAAACACCCTGTAACAACGCGCGCGCTAAAAGCTGTATCCTGTAGCAGGGCGCTTATATGTACCCGGCCTTTTTCCACCCTGTCCTGCAGTGTACAGCAGGCACTCTCCGAGCAGAGTAAGCAGCTTAGCACAGAACATTTTCCTTTCGATAATCGAAATAAACGCGTGACATTCCTTTTTTTTCCTCGAGATGTTTTCCTTTTTTTTTCCGTGTTCCTTTTTAAAAAGTTCTAGAAACAATCTTGAAAGATTAGGAGAAGTCATGACTACCATGAAATCACTCGCCAATGGAGTTTCAAAAAAGAAGTTTTACATCGTGTCTACATTTAATTGCTACTGTTGGACATCTATCACTATTTTACAAGTGTTGTAACAATTAACTTGTGGGACACGTCAGCTTCTCACAAGGTAGCTAAGTTTCCCAGCGTTTCGTCCTCATAAACATTTCACAAATGTTCATCTGCTCTATACCTCAGTAAGAGTCTCCTTGGCAGCCGTTAGTAGAGAGCTTAAGCAATGACGACGGCGACGCCAAGGGCGACGGCTGGAAAAAAAAGGATTTGTATTTTATCTTTGAATTTCGCAATTATCTGGAACTGTTCAGTAAGCCCTGCTCAAACTAACGATATAACGCCAGCGATCGATTCCAGATCAAAATACGAAAAATTAGCCGCCGTAGTTCAAGTTCTTCAAAAAACGCAAAACTTAGTCATTTCACGTATAACGCATGTGCCCAGCCATTGTTTTGCTCATTATACCTTTTGTTTGGTGATGTTCCCGTTGCCGTCGTGGTTTGTTTTAGCTCCCTATCAGGGACCTTAAGCAAACCACCACGACGACGACGACGACAACGAAAACGTCACCAAACAAAAGGTTTAATGAGCAGAACAATGGCTGTGCATGTGCGTTATAATCTTTGTACATTTCTTTGCTGTCCTCTGCAAAACAACAACGTGAAATGACAGGGTTCTGCGTCGTCTAAGGAACGTGGAAGACGACGGCTAATTTTTCGTAATTCTATTTGGAATTGACCTTTGACGTTGCTTATTTAGTCTGAGCACGTTTTTAGAGCCATTGGCGCACTGAACAGATCTCGGCAATCACTAATTTCGCTTGTAAAATATATAGAGGATATTACACGGTGGCGAGAAGATATAAATTTTATCTTCGAGTGGCAAGAACAAGAACGAGTGTTCTTGCCACGAGAACATTCATATCTTCGAACTAACTTGTAATGTTCTTTTTATTATATAGACATAGTGATGACGGCGTTTTTGACGATTTTCCGAAGATTTTCGACCACTTTCCGAAGATTTCCGAAGATTCTCCAAAACTTGTCCGAAGGTCACACGAACGTTGCCGAACATTTTCCGAAAATTTCCGAAGATGACCAAAGATTTCCGAAGGTTGCCGAAGACTGCCGAAGACTGTCGAGAAACCCCCGAAGAAGTTTCGATGATATACCAACGAATTTAAGTACAATTTAAGAGACAAACTTGAATCAGTGAAATCATCGATATCTTCACTAGTGAGGATATGGAAAATACGCCACTCAAGTCCCGGATGTGGTTTCGTATGAATTTTACGAGTGGTGTATTTTCCAGTAAAACACTCGTGTCTATATAATAAGAATTAATTTTTTTACTAGGCGTCGTCCTCGGCGCAGTCTTAGTTGTCGTTGCTTAAGCTCCCTACTAAGGTCGTCACCACGACGACCCTGCTATAAACTTTTGCGAAGTAGACTACCACAACAAACGAAAAAAGCGTCTCTTGTAACACAAAAAGGTCACATCCGGTCATAATTTAGTTGTAGTCACACAACAGTTTTTTTTTCTAAATGTATGATAATAACGAAACACCTGATGACAACTTATACCAAGTCAAGGCAGAGAATAGAAGTTTGTTTAGCGTCTTGTTAGATAAACATATTTAATTATCTAGCCTAGCTAGCTGTTGACATTGGTATCGTTAGCGGGATAAAATTAATGTAGCGGCATGAACACTTAACGTCCTATTTCGAGTCATGTGGCGGAGCATGATCTGGCTATGATGGACACGTGCTATGATATTTCCTATTTGGGTCGATTAGTACTGAAGCCGATCATGGTAGCCCCTGTCAGACCAATAGCATACTAAGTATCCTGGGCTCAAAATCAAAGTTTTGGTGTTAACTTCCTCTTAGTTGGTCTATGGAAATTTGAAATTCTTGACGCGTCTGTAAAACATTTTCCAGTACTGACATATCAGTTTACAAGTTCAGAAAAATGAACTTTGCCCTATGTTGTTTTAAGCGAGTTGAAGCGAAGTCCAGTTCACCCAAAATTTGATTTGGCAGAGATGACGTAGGCCCACATTAGGCTAACAATTATGTTTGGTACGTGATCAAAGTTTTATCCGAGCCACGCCAAAAACAATAATTGTAAATGAATTTCACTTTCACTGCATCAAACGACCTCTCAAAGGTCGGATACCGGATTTGTCCGTACTATATGTTTCATTTTCAACAAAGAAACCAAAATAACGAAATGATCTTCGCAGTGTGTCGAGGTGTGTTACTTATAAACGTCTTTTACATCTAAGGTCACACACGCCACCAAAAACCAAAACATGTCTGATTGGACGTCGATGCGGTAATAACGTTTTCTTTTTTATAAGAATATGTTTTATAAGAATATCGAGGCTGAAATTTGCGAAATTTTAAGAAAATATTAAAAATAAACTCGAGGCTGAGATTTTGAAAACAATGTAATTTTGTATGTTGACAATTTCTAGTATAATACAGTTACATGTTTTTAACTAAATCGTATCAGGAGCCATAATCGGAAAATTCTTCCTTTTTCTAAATGGCAAAACTAGCCAAAAACCAACAAAAACAGACGTATTAGCCGTATGCTCGATTCCTGTAACATTTCTGCTGGCGTTACGTGCGTCATATCAGGTTTTGATGGTCTTTGATGCCTAATGTCTATAAAATAAGTATAATCTAAGAATATTCACAAGAAGATTTTTCGCCTAAAATCGGCAGAAAAATAAGAATATCTGGCCTCGGCAGGAAAAATAATATTCTTATTTAAAAAAAAAAGAGTGTAACGTACCGTGCAGTGTTTGATATCCAGTTTCATAGAATGTTTCTGTATGACGTGACTTTTGCTTAGATGCAAGTAACGACATACATCGTAAACATTAGAAAGTCACATTTTTATCAGTTGGAGGTCAATTGTGCTCGACACTAAACTGAAAACACCTCTTTGCCGACTCAGTCTGGTCATAGTAAATTTGCAACCGCTTGGCAGCGAATTGCGCTAAGTAAAAATTTCATTATTTTCTCTATGGAGAATTGAAAAGCAGTTTCGAACAAAATAAAAGAACATTATATTGTATATACATGTACTTTCGAGAGTCATGTGCTATAAAAAATAAGTTTAAAGTTCAAGCAAAGGAAGTCTTGTGGCGCGAGCTGGAGTAACTGAAATCTCGTCGGTTGTTGAAAATCACATTTTACAGAAACGGATTTCGTCAAAATCGACATTGTTGAGTTTTACGACTTTAAGACGCTATTTTGTCAATTTAAGCCCAATTTTACACTTACTTTTGTGAGTAATATTTCGATGAATTTTAAAGAACTATTGTATTCGCATACTTCAGAGCATGGAACAGAAAATTAAAAACTGTTTCTTACCCAGGGCGTCCGCAATGAGCAATACCATAACGATAAATAAAAGCTTCATGTTTGAATCTTCCACCGAAATTCTCTCTTCTCCTGAGTTTTGATAACAGACTTTTGATTTACAAGTAGGTTGGTTAAACCCTATAAACAGCAGCGTGATATCAACACGTGCAGGTCATCAGCATGATGGAAATATTTGATTGGGCAAAAGTCCACTGGATAAGCGCGTGCACGAATTGATTGACAACTGATTGATTGACGAATTGATTGACAGCTGTAAGCTTACGAATGATGACAGATATAGCGTGCTCCTGATACTAGAGGAACGGTGAAAGGCAAATTCTTCGACGAATCAATCCCTGCTGGGCTCGGTTTCCGTTGCGAAGCTCTAGTAATATGAGGATGTTTCATACGCGGTGATTGGCTAACTGTTCGGGCAAGATGGCGCTATCTCGCCCGCTCAGAATTACCCGTTGTATCCCGCTCTTTTTACCAGGTAATAAAACCTTTATTGATCAAGCTTACCGAGTAAAGATGGCTATACGTTAACTTAGTTCCTTTTTTTTTTTTTGCGTGCTTTACATGGAACCCAAAACGTCTTGGTCCATGATAACCTCTAAAAATAACTTGGCCAATATCCGACCATTTTAACCTCAGGCTTGGTCAATAAACCCATTTAGAAAACAGTCCTAAGAAAATACGCGCGCTGATTGGTTAAAAATCGTGTTTCTATAACTCGATAGAGACGTAATGATGGCGCGAGCAAAGAGAATTTACATTTTGATAATCAAAGTTAACAAGTTGTTTTCCTTTTTTCGTCGCGGTGTTTTCTAAAAGAAAAAGAAGACATGTACCCCGTGTTTCTCTCGAGCTTTAGTATAACTCTACTAGCGTTCTATAACGAATGCCGTCCTCTGATTGGCTACGATACTCACGTTTTATTCTGTGATAGATAGTGAGTAGCGTAGTAGCGTGCGCTGGGGGCCGCTTCTTTGTGTTTTCGAAGTGTCTGTGAAGAGGATTTAGATGAGAGTTTTGAACGACTAGTAGATTTATACTAAAACAATTGGATTATCCGCTCTCGATTTATATGCGTAATAGTTGACTCGGACTGCGCCCTCGTCAGCTATCACGCGATAGAAATCTCGAGCTCATAATCGAATTGTTTATTACTCGATAGAAACACGGTACATGTTTTCTATTCCTTAAATATAGATGGTTTTCAAGTGACGTCATCAAATTCCAAAATCCAAAACTAAAGAGCCACAAAAGTTTTTATCTTCATCAGGCATAAGGGGATCTAAATTCATATCTCTTTACAACCATTCAGCTCAAAAGCGTGCTTGGTCTGGAACCAGCGCAGTTCGAAAGTTCAGAGTTATGGCGGTGCGTGACATACGCTCCGATCGCATTTGTGGAAAAATATACACTTAAGTAGTGATGTTTAGCCTTTTAAGGAGTTTAAGTGTTAGGAAAAGTGCTTGTGTAAATGTTTGTTGGTTCAGTTCACATAATCAGTCGCCTAGATGGCCAAAGTAAATTCCAGATGTTTACACTATTTTTCGGCTGCCCATTTGGTGGAGCACAGAGCTATTTTGTGTAAATTTACGCAAAACATTTCGACGAATATCTGAAGTTTGGGAAGACGCAGAGACCTCAAACTTGGAGAAGTGTCTTCTTGACCTATCTCCTATAACATTACAATTTCTTGACTCTATCAACTGAATAGTTTTTGATTTAATTTTTCGTTGCGTGAAGGTGAAAACCACCTATAGCGACCAATGATCAATTTAAATTTTCTCTGTGTACTTTTGCGCGAGGGTCAAACGGCGATTTTCCGTCTAAGATGTAAACCTCAAAGTGAACAAAAAGTTTTGCTACTCGTTTTGAAATAAAAGAGAAGCTATTGTGAAAACCTGTAAAGGCTGGCGTGTGGTTGTTCTCCAGACTCCCAGACTCTCTAACAAGTGTGCTAACATGGATTTTTGTCTTCAGTCGACAAAATATCACGCACACTGTTTGGTTGAAGCGGGGGGGGGGGGGGGGGCTGCGTCCTCGAATATGTTATTATCTAGGGTATGGCTTGCGCCGCGTGTTAGTTTAAAATATTGTATAGATTTTGACCGTTTTGACTTGAAACTGACAAGGTATGCTCTGTGCATTCTGGTCAACAATGAAGTATAGTTCTTATCATTGTTGTTATTCTGAAGCCTGTCTCATGGAACTCGAAAAAAAAAAAATAACTGCCGTTATCTCCATGGTCTATTGTTCGTTTGCCTAGTTCTTAGTCTTCAGGCTGCACCTGGATGACTGGGGCGGTCTGAAATTGAGTTTCGAGTACTGGGTCAGGTCTGAGATAGGGTAGGGTAAATCACTCATGTTGCTCTGAATTCTAGTACGCAACACACCCCTACCCAGATTTTTGGGGAGTACCCCCGGGTTTTACTCATTATATTTCTGATCTTATTACAGATTAATGATACTGGAATAACATGCCAGTGTGACATTACAAACTCTCTTGTGTGGGGTACAATTTCATACATGATCAATTTGTGAACCCAGTCTAGATAATCCGCGCATCCGGTAAACTTTCACCTTGATCGATATCGACGGACCAAGCAGAGCTTTTAAATAGTTTGGCACAGTTACAAATTTCAGTTTAGCCCTTGTGTTACTCGCAGAGAAATTGAGTGGAAGTGTAAGGACCGCTTTCCAAAACCCCGTGCCTAACTTATGACCAAAATCTGCGATTTTCCCTACCCAATTTATGACCTAAGAAAAAATTTGATACCCTATTTTATACGACCGTTGCGGCTGAAACAGTTGCCCTAAACATAATTTAATAATCTCAGCAATATCAAACGTGAGTTTCCACAATTCTTCTAGCTCTTTCCTTTAGTAATCCGTCCTTCTACTCCCATTTTTTTTTTATGTTCACTTAAACGAGATGGAGGCTAACTCGATAACCTCGCGGCGCTATTAGCCTCCGTGCACAAACTATAGATCATTGTCACCTTTAATTGTTATATATGCATCTTTTTTTTCTTTTTTCATGCTAATATTGTAATTTCAAAATGTAAGTGTAAAATAAAGTGAAGTTGAAGTTGAAGTTTAATTTTTGAAGGGCTTTTGTTGATGGTCTTTTGTTGATGGTCTGATGAAAAAGTAGCTTCTTCTAAAAAGCATACCCAGTTCAAGACTAGAGTGCGAAAACTGTATCCTATTTATGACCAGAATGGCCAAAATCGATACCCTATTTATAACCAAAATGGCTGAAAACCATACCCTTTGAGCCCGCACATACCTATATAACCCATATATGGGAGTACCCCCCCCCGGGAAATTTAGCGACATTGCTATCTCGAACTCGGTTATGTCATCTTTCCCTTAAGAGCTGAGATCGCTGAAATCGATGAGATCGCGGGGTTTAATAACTTTGCGCATTTCACGCCACTACACGATCTAACGATACACGGCTGCCTGCTAGGGCCGGTCAAGCGGATATAAATTTCCGGCTGACCGTAATGAGGCCATCGTAATGATCCGCGTATTGTTTGTCACCAGATATTTAAGGCCGCGTTTTCCAAAAGCCGGTAAATGCTAACCCAGGAGTAAAAGTTAACTGTCTAGTTTTTGTGAAGTTTGAGATAATTCAAACTCAAAACTGAAGGACTAGACTGCGAGCAATCTCTCTTTTCCTCGAAAATCCGCGGGGAAGAACGCAAACTATGAGCATGACATGCTAGCGGCGATGCCGCAAGCCGCTAGTAGCGCGGGCGTCTGAAGACGAGCGACGCCCGCGCTACTAGCGGCTTGCGGCATCGCCGCACGCAGGTCACGCTCACAGCCACGCTCGCTTTGCGTTCTTCCCCACAGTTTTCGAGGAAAAGAGAGACTGCTCGCAGTCTACTGAAGAACAAGCAATAGAAGCAGAAAAGGTCACTGCGAAAAGTTACAAAATTTAAATCAAACTTTTCACTTCAGTTGCTGGGTTAACTTAATCAGGCTTAATTTTGAGCAACCCGGCCCAGGGTATAATTAAAGTATTAGCTTTTTCGGAACGCGATCTCTCCAGAGATAAAATAAAATGCATCTGATCTTGTGGAAGAAATGAACAAGAATCTGAAATTTTGGAGAACATTCATAACCAACGTCGAGAGGTGGCCCTGTCAGAGGTCTCTTGTGCTCCTCTTTAGCCTGCGTAACAAGAGTTCCGAAGAGCATTTTACGCATTCTGGCCGCGTGCAAACTGCGGCGAGAACAGAAAAATCGACTGCAAAAATAATAATAATAATAAAAATGATCGCTTTGGCGATTTTTTTGTTCTCGCTCTAATTTGCGCGCGGCCAGAATGTAGATAAAGCTCTTCGTACGGGAATGATTGCTACTCAGGCTAGGGCGGAGTGAGAATCATCGGCTAAAAATCTGGAAAATGATGGCGAAGCCTGCTCACTTAAATTTGAAATTTATAAAGGAGAAGTCGAAAGTAGTCAGCCCTACCCTACCCCTGGAGCGTAACCCGACAGCCAAGGGTAAACACTTCCGAACAATGAGTCACGGCCCCAAAATAAACGCAGTCGCGTTGTATTATCATAGACGACTGTAAATGGCGTCATATTTTCCTCGCAAAAATATCCATGTCGATTTTCGTGACCTCCGTTAATCCCAAAATTGTAAACACGAAAGAATCGACTAAGAAATGCTAAGATAGTGCTCAAGCAAAAAACAATCAACTTAAAAATAACTGCCATATTTATTGCCAGGGTAACAAAAGCAAATATCCGCACACAGAGAGTTCGAGATGACGCATGACGTCAGAAATACAACATTATGTACATGTTATGCCAAAAATCAAAACAGTAAAATTATTTCAAACAATGAAACTTGCTGGCGCTGTCTTTGATGTTAAAGGGGTTTAATGATTTATTATAATTCGATTCTTACAGTATACTTCCGGTTTGGCGGCAGATGAAGTGGAACTGTCGACGCTGTTGTAGACTACGAGTAGTCCCTCTTTCGCTTAGTCCGTGGTGCGTGACGCGAAAGAAAAGCGCGAGAAAAAACATGGCCGCGCGAAATCCTGGGGGCGAGAAGAACGGCCGCGCGAGATCCTGCGGGTGAAGAAGAACTTTTCGCGCTTTTCTTTCGCGTCACGCACCACGGACTAAGCGAAAGAGGGACTACTCGTAGTCTAGCCTGCGTAGCAAGCGTTTCTGTGGGGTTCAGCAAAGAATTACAGCGCGAAAAATGGAGCGAGTAAAAGAGGGGGGAGGGGAAGGGGCTACCGTACCACTCGAAATACTGAAATGTTAACGTCTGAGAAATATTTGAGTTTCTTCCGGTCACTCGAGCACAGTATGGGCTTTCCCGAGTTAATGTTTGCTTCTTTTTGCGTTTAATCCTAAAATCTGGGCATAATTACGAGACACTCGGCATGCCGTGAGTTGCCCCAAGTAGGCGCGATCTTCAAGTGTTAGGTCAGGCGTTTACAAGAGTATCAGTTGAAGTAGTGCACGTCTGCACGCAGCTCAACTTTTTAGACCCTGAATAAAACTATTGTCCTTTCAATTGCACATTTCAGGTCTTTTTTAAAAAACCAAAAAATCAGACAGATTTGGTTGATGCTCTTGTACTGATACGGATTGATTTTTTCTAGTACAGTGTACACGTTCGCATTTCTTCAAACGTACTCCAAATATGGCATGTTTTACGCGGCAATAACATACATGTCAACTCTAACGTCTAAGCCCCCCCGGGGGGGGGGGGGACTCCCATGTAAAAAGGCCGGGGATGTTCATCGTACCTTTTACGGGTTTTGCGTGTGTGCTTGAAACGTTTTTCATCCCGTAGAGGTACCAAAACCTTGTTTTCAACCCCTAAAAAGTAAGACGAACTCCCTCCCCGACCTTTTTGTGGGTTATATGGGAGTTTCTCCGGGGGGGGGGGTATAAACCTGCGAGGCAGAAAACGTCTGTTTTAATTTAGGCCTACGCACAAATACACACGACTTTCTTACACCTGGCTGAAACATTTGAGCTATTAACAGCCTGTAACTAACACACTTAAGAAAAAAATGTAAATTGTAACCAGTGCAAGAAAAGAAAAATTCATGATTTTGAACAAAGCTTCACTTTCTGCCATCTCTCCGATCAAGGAGAGTGCACAGCTAGTGACGGAGCGCATTCCTGACATCCGAGGGCGGGAAACCCTCGAAATTTCTTCAGAAATCTTTGGAAAGCCTTGGGCAATTTTGGGATATCTTCGGATATGTTCGGGTCTTCGTCGAAAATCTTACGGCTAAATGCATGCAGAGGACTGTCCACTGTGAATAGCCCACAGTGCACGTGCAAATTAAGTCTGACATGGTACCGAAGTTGTCTGCTGTACCTCAATATTTGGTCTTCCTTTTCTTTGTATCAAGTTTCTTGAGGCAATTACCATTAAATTGTCCACATTGCCTCGGCATAGTAGCACATCAGGGGCACCCAACGTCGGTTGTTTTCTCTCGAATGCTTTTAAACGCTGTTTTAGTCTATCTGGAGTACTGAAAGCTTTTTATCTGTTCGGTTATTCTAGGGGAACTTGAGTGTTCTCGACTTTATTAAGGCTTTTTTTGTCCATTTCCCGAAAACCTTAGGTCTTATCGCCTTTCCGAAAATGACAGCTGACCTTTTTTCGGCACCCAAAATCCGAAAACAACAGGCATTAAATTTCTCATATCACGAAAGTTCGAGGTGACAATTCTCTTAAGAAAATCAGAGGGGATTAAAGGCGTTCCGAACAGATATCTTTCCGAAACGATCCGTTGAGTGCCCCTGGCACATAACACAAAGCGATCGCGTTCGGTGGTGAAATGTCCGCCACAGGCTCTGACAGGGAATTGTAAGGTTGTGCAGTCGGAGATATGCTTCTGTCATCACCTTTCCGAAACACGTAGTTTGACGTGTTGAAACATAGAGACGTCTTTTAGTTCTCCGAGCTCGGAAATTTTCTGAACCCCAAAGATAATCTGGAACCCAAATCTCCCACGGCCAAGCAGAGCGTGATCTGAGAACGAGATTACTTTTATTTATATTTTTTTCTACATTTTCGTATACATATAGTGTCTTAAACGGCTAAAATCGTAACGCAATTGCCAACAGCATAGTGTCAGGACGGATCACACACAACGTCTGGGCTTCCAGTGCCATTACATAAAATGTTGATTTTAGCAATAAATGGGAGCTGAACTTCGACAAATGAATCATTCAAGCTAAATGAAGGCCTCTAATGCCCTCTAATAATCCTTGATTTACGGCTAGTTCCTACGCAATATCAGTCTGCAATATTTATGCTCTGTGTTACCATAGTTAATAGAGGGGAATGGTTATGAAACCTGACAAATTTCTTTGTTTTAGGTTTTTGTTCGCTTTTTTGGCCTTGACCGTGCACAAAACACGTACAATAATTGTCTACTCCGTACTGAGGAACTAACCAAACCAATAGACTGAAACGTTTTGGTAATGTAATTCATCCAGAGTGTATCATGGAGCGCATACAAAAGATTGTGCACGGCCGTGGACCTTCCAACATAAATCTTGGCATCTTTCTTTGCTCTTTTGATGTTTTCCGGGCTTCATAACCATTTCCCTCTAAAAACTATGGTTTTAGACAGCGATACACAATAGCCGGACCACATTCGATATGTTAAAAATTCAGCTTAGCAGTGAGGCTTAGAGGAGACAAACAAAGGAAATTGAACACATGTTGAATAACAAGGTTTATTCATTTTTTTTGTTTGTGTCCTCTAGGCCTCACTATCAGGCTGAATTTTAATATATCGAAAGCGAGCCGCAAACACATTCTTATCATTCTTACTCTGGAAAATGAAATAATTTTACACTCATGATCACTACAATGGTTCATCGCATATTAACTCGCAGGGGAAGTATCAATTTAGACACTTGAGTCTTGGCTATGGCTGCTCTCATGGTCATTTGCAACAACAGAGGTTCACTAGAACAACCAAAAATCCAAATACCGTCAGAGACACGCCAAATGGTAACGCGTTGTATTTGTCGCTGAAGTGATATAGCCCTTTGTTATTGTCGTCATCAGGGTCGTAACCAGGAGTGAGGAAATAACCTGCCAAAATGATGCTTCCCAGCGTGAAGGAACGAAGTCCAATCACAAACCACTTGGTTGATGAATCCATTCGGTTAGTTGGTTGTGTACTCGTTAATGTATCGGAACTTGACATGTTTCAAGAGAACGTAACTTCCGCAGTTAATGCGAATATTTAATCAGTATCCTTTCGTGACCTTGAATAAGAATAATACCTCCGGATCCGTACCTTAAGTTGCGTGTCCTCTGAGGTCTTTCAATCGGCAATACTAGGTTGATTCATGCAGCCAGTCTCTTACAGTAAGATGAATTTACTTCGATCAGACGTCAGTTTAGTGAACTTTACTCGTACCAGGAGGTGCGGTAACGGACGTATTCCAAATATGGTAAGTTCCCGGGTAGTCTCCTGCGCAGACGCTCTTTGGGCTCGTTACCGAGTCTTCCTCCACAAACGTTTGCTGAAGCCAAGGGAACATTCCTTGCCCTTTGTTTGCTCGCGTCCAGATCAAGGTTGCGGACTTAGGAGTCCATAGAGCGTCTGCGCGGGAGGCTAGTTCTGGAGCGAATAAGAATGGTGATGGGAAGTCTGTTAACCGTGACAATCCATTTGTCAGACCTCCCCAAGTGAGGAGGAGAAGGTTTCACCCCACCCCCTTCGCGGCCCGCCGCGGTTCACAATTCCGATATTCTGGCGCTACTGTTCTGTGTTGCATTCTGAGGTAGAATGATTTATATCCAAACATCCAAACTTTATTATGTGCATAGTTTTGACAAAAAAGCAGTTGTTTAATGGACACACAAGGATTCATTCTGAAGCAAATTAACTTAATTATATGCTAGGTTTCACAACATTTCCAAACATTTTATCAGTCTTTTTAATCTCAGAATGAGCATCTTATTCGCTGCTGCAGCTCCATCAATAAGGGCAACTTGATTCCTGTCAGCGCTTCTGTTTAGGCAAGTTGTTTGTAGCCATCAATCCCATGAGACCAAAACAACCAATAGAACCAAGAACACCTGTCCACAGCATTAATCTGAGAGAGAGAGAGAAATAAATGATTGTGTGTTTTAGTACCTCAATATTTATATTATTATCAATTATAAGGAACTTAAATGTACAGAACTACAACACTCCTAGCAAAAGTGACCTTCATCTACCAAAGCCAAAACTTTGTCTTGGTAAGCATACTTTTCAATTTTCTGACTCAGTGCTTTTTAATTTGCTACCAACAAAAATTCAAAGAAAAGAATCGCTTTCTTCTTTAAGGATGAGTGAGTGATACATGTATGCAGGCCTTTACTAGTGTCTCCTTTAAAGGAAGCCCCCTAAAAGTTTCATTTTAGAGGAAAACCATCCCATAACCATATAACCATCCTTTGTTAAGCCCAGCGGTCCATCAGGCTAGTGCCCATCTCTTGCTTCTGTAGCACAAAATGACCAGGAGTATTTCTACTCCCCCCTGGATGGGATGCTAGTCCATTGCAGGGTTACCCACAAGCATTAAAATTGCTGGTACTGACTTATACACCTGGGTGGAGAGAGGCACTGTCAGGGCAAACAGTCTTGCTGAAGGACACAACACAATGACTGTGGCCAGGGCTCAAACCTGGACTACTCAATCCAGAGTCCGACACACCAACCATCTGGCCACTGTTTTGAACAGCTGACTTTTTACAATCAGCTGATTTTGTACTTAAGGTGCTTCACCCACCACAGGTTGCCCAGCCCCATGCTACAAGAAAGCCAGTGTCATATTACATTGAGGTAATTTATAAGCCTTTGTGTGAAGAATAATACAACATTCATTTGATGTGATTTTGTACATGAAATAAAGCAGACTTTTGGAGGGTTAGGGGCATGCCCCCCCCCCCTGGAATTGTTTATGTTTTACGGGCTCAGGAATGCCATTTCCCACATTTTCCAGGGAGCAGTACACTGAGTACATTGTATTTACATTCTGAAGTGACTTATGTTGTTTAGATGTCAACCTTTGGGTTAATTGATAGTGGGTTTTTGCCATTTAATAGGAGAGACTAGAGACTGCCAAACCAGCCAAGTTAATTCTGTAAATATAAATTCTTTTTTTTCTGAATTTCTGGAAGTACACACATGCAAACATTGTCACTACGCCCCTGAAGACCAAAGATTGCCCAGGTTTCATTTGCCATGCCTACACTGTACCTCTCTACAATGACTAGGACTTTTCTGCAAGACATAAACCAATTTCCACATGCTTAAATCTTATTGTAACCTGTCTACATCAGAAAACTATCAACAACCGCCAGTTAATTCTGCTACAGAGAGGCAACTGCAGTGAAATTCAAGTGTAATATAAACCATTCAGTACCGCACATTATCCATGGGATAAACAAAATGAAATCATCAGCAGCTACTGACTAAATTACCTTGCCATTGGAACTCCATATCTTCCTTTCAAGTACACTGGTACTCCATCTTTCTTCTGAAAAATGATCAAGGAAAAAAATTAAATGAAATCATGGGCTCATTGACAGCTATAGTTATTTTATAGTAAAGCAGAGTTCTAATTTCTGTCTTTCACACTTTTCCAACAAAGTTATGTCATCTTACAAGAGCCACCTTTGGCTGCAAAGAACTTTAAGACTCAAAGTCTGTAGATGTTTCAATAACACACAAAAAAGAGTTTTCTTGTGTACTCCCTGTGTACACCCTTTAAGTATCTTCCTCTGGGTACCCACTAAAGAAAATGAAAGGGAACTCCAAAGACCATTGTACACTACTGAAAACAACACTGTTGGTCAGTTGGACATTGTCGATCAAATTTGGAGATTAATTTTACATAATGATTGTATATCATGACCAAGCTGGATCGGCAGCCAAGTGAAACAATGAGCTGTTATCAACTTGAAGTCGTTGATAGAGGAAATAAATCAACTGTCATGATGAGTTTGTGAAGCTAATGCTTGGAGTGTTGACCCTTCAACAGAACAAAGTTGACTTTGTTCTGACAATGGGCAAGTGCTCCAAAATGTTAGCTTCACAAACTTGCTGCAGTAGCTAATTCACCATTATCAATTTTAAGTTATTTCCACCCAATTTCAGTTTGGAAACTAATGCAAAGAGGAGATCATTGTGATATTCCTTAATTTACACATAACCAACAATGATCATTTTTCCAGCTTGCCGGTAGGGATATCAGATGATTGATAACCATGAATTACGGCTCTTGCCAAAAAAGGCCAAAAAAGTGAACAAAAACATACAAACAACTTTCTCGGGTTTCATAACCATTCCCCTCTATTAACTATGCTGTAACCATTTCATATCCAACAAAAACATAAGTTAAGTAAATAATAACAATATTGCTTTCATTAAAAACAATTAGAAACAATTCCTAGATCTTGCTACTTTTTCATTTTTTGGAAAAAAAGTGAGGGGGGGGGGGGGGGGGGAAGGGCACATTTGCCAGGTGAAATGTCCAAAATCCTGTGACTGTTAAGCCAATCAATAATCTGGAAAGTATGAGTCACTTGTCTTGTTTGAAAAGCACTAATATTTGCAAGAAAAAAAATGCCCTCATCATTTCCTTGGCCAGTCAACATTTTGTCCATGGAGTTTTATTTGCACATGATCAATCGTCGGCCATAAATCAAGTGCTGCAATAAATATAAGTTTATCCACATTGCCATGTTCTTATATTGCTTAATTGGCTCTACATGCGTCACAAAATAATGCTTTGGCGTGAGTTTAATTACGCGGCAAAATACAACCACACAACTCTGCTCCTCTGTAACTTCGACTCGGTCAATGCCGATCGGACATTAAAGTTACATTACAGAGACGAAAAATTGCCTCATATTAAAGGAAGAACTAAGGACTAAAATAAGCTAATTGTAAGGAACCGTTTTTGTTACAGCTTACTATCAACTTAAGCTCAACGGGGTCGTACAAGTCATGTAGTTTGTAACAGGCGAACAAAGGCACTTGCCTCAGTCATTATTTTCCGTGATCCCAGTGTTGTGTTTAAACGTAGTCATCATAAACACTCTAAATAACCATGGCCATTGCCTCGTGATTGATCAGTCATTTTGTTCTGGCTACAGCCTATCGCAATAAGCTTACATCAGTACAAGACTTACTTGGAAGTGTTGCTGGTACAGTTTGATCCTATTTTTGCCTAAAATAGCGTCAGTTAGCAAATCTTGTTGTATCCTTGTTTCGTAGCCCTTTTTCACCTTGTTCATTTCCTTCGATTGCGATGTAACGGCTCGAGAATGTATACGTGCCGGTTCGATGTTTCGATGTAACAAGATGGCCGTCTGTGATGCTTTTATCCGAGAGGGCCTTGTATCTAGAATAGGACAAGAATTGTACGCATCGGGAGTGGGGTAGAGGGTTTGGACGGCACGCCTGCGCAAGGTTCAATGAAAATACAGTGGACCGTTATTTCGGCCACTCTTTTTTGTCCCGGCGAAACGCCCATACATTTTCTTATATTAGAAAATCCCGTTAACGCGGGACCCGCATCCCAACCTGTGTAATCCTTAACAATTTTACCCCGTTTATGCCGGAGTTACATGTACACCTCTCCATTGTAATCAGTTTCATACACTGATTCAAGTTTCAATCTTCTTAAAAAATTATATCTGCATCCCGGATGCTTATCTAAGTTCTCATTAGTCATGAACGAAGAGCACCCTGATTTATTGTACATCTTAGGTTTTAATAAATGTGTTTCCTCCCTAGTGGAGAGAGGCACTGTGAGAGAAAAGTGCCTGGCCCAACACTCTTCCGAGTCAGCTCTCGAACCGATCTGAAACGCTTGCTCAGGGATCTAACACACTCATAAGCTGGTAAGTTCCAAACAATGATAACACAAAATTTCAAAATTCTTTTAATATTTTTATTTCAAAGGCTTATTTCAATTGTTACAACGAAAAACTCAAGCTAGACATTTTAAATGGTATAAATAATGACAGCGTCATTGAAGCTTCTTGGCTTTACTGTACAAGGCATCCACAACTTTTCCCATTTCGTGAATCAATTCCAGCGTGTTCTCGTACGTTTTATCCACTGGCGTTTCGTCAAACACGACCAGCACTCCGGAACCTTGATCAAGGATTCCTGAAAAAAATAAAAATAAAGATAAAAATTAAAAAAAAAAGAACGAGACCATAAATTCACAAATTATACTCTGACACCGAACTAAACCCGTACTTTCGTCAAGAAGTTGTTACGCAGCAATATGATGGCGTTGGAGCTTTCGGAGCACTCACGAGTGCTCGCGCTCTTCCCTGATTGGATGATAAGAACCGGAAAATTATGCGAGTCCGAGATACAAGCGTCGGAAACCCTTCGGAACAAAACCCCGAAGAGTTTCTGATGAGAAATAGCAGGGGTACTACGAAGGTTCTGACATCACAATTGGGTTGCAGCATGTTATTAATTAAGCGACTTTCGAGAAGCGAGCGTAGTGAAGGAACCGCTTACAACGCTTAATTTTGGCAATGATTTACATCTAGCTACTACTACAAAAGAAGTACATGAAGACATCAACTCACCATGTAACTTCTTGTCAAGGATCATCTGGGAAAGTTTCTTTTCTACCACATTCTAAAGTTAAGATCAAGCGGAAGGCAAAATAACTAACAATGAAACCACAACTGTGAAGGGCTATACCAGTTGTTTGTAACTCACAAAGTGGCAAGCTCCCTGCTGGCTTGATAGCTCAGTTGGTAGAGCACTGCACCGGTATCGCGGAGGCCATGGGTTCGAATCCCGTTCAAGCCTGAATTTTTTTAAGGCTTTAATTTCACAATTGCTTAAGTTGTGTGTATAACTGCGATGATCAATCACGTCTTCATATCTTTTTCCGCAGTTCAAATATATGATATTTCATATATTCACTTGTTCAGTGAAAATTATTAACCTTTCATTTCACCAATATCGCAAAGCTATAGGGAGTTACCCTTACAGATTTCTACCAGTATGATTGTGTAATTGCATTAACTTAAGACTTCTCAAATGTTTATCAGTCAGAACTTAACATACCAGTGATAGAGCGATAAGACTGGCCACGTGTTCGATCTGACAAAGAAAATGTACACGATTCAGTATGAAACTTGCAGACTGTGCAGTGACTATGTGGATACACATGTACATTTCACTGACCTGAACAAGAACATATTCCTACCTGAACGCGAGCGAAAGGCTCGATAATTCGACTAAGGTTCTGTTCTAGTAAGTTGTCGTACAAAGCGTCTAAATGAGTCTGAAAAAAGGAACATGTTCAAAATTGACACACATGTACAACAAGACAAAATGCAAAACAGTATTTTTTTGTACAGGATGTCAGTACACTATACTATACATTTCTGACCTTGTAGCTAGTTCAAGCAACTTTTCCAGAAGTACAGTGTACATTTTTTTTTTTGTCAATCCTAGTTGTTAATTTCTGCTGTTAACCCTTTTAGCAACATCTGACCAATTCAGGTTACTGTTTTCTCCAGCTCATCAGAAAAGCTCACACTGCAGTATATTTAAATTAATACGTACCCTTATGATAGGATCCTCAGTCAGCTCCTGGTTGAATGTGCTGAGTGCCTTTAGAGAAAGAACAACAAATGCTTGTGTTGAAAACGGAGACTTAGCACATTTAAAATATCTCTCGAGTTATTTCAAAGAGAAAAGGCAGGTCAACACTTTTTTGAATATTTCTTTGTCAGCCGGATATTTTGGCGTTAACGCTTCTGCCGTCTTAGGAAAGCAATAGCTAAACCAAAACATAATTTTACCAAATTTTACTTTTCATAACCTTTCTATTGATATATAGTTTGTAGGAGTTTCCTTGGGAACAGAAGGTTTAGAGTATTAATCAAAAATGTGTCTCCTGATCCTCTGGTCCCCTCCACTACAATAGATCTGTTTCTAAGACTTCAATGAGTAGTCCCTCACTTTTCTCAGGGAGCCCTAGCTTAGTGGGCAAGCACGTGAGCACATGCAAAAATACACGTGTCACCTCTCCTTATGGAAGACAATTTTCATGTGAACTTGCATGCTCCCTCATTATACTAACCCTGACAAAAATACGGGATTATTTACGGCGTACGTTGTAAATTAATACAGGATAAAGATGGAACCAGCTTAAGATCCATGCCAAAAATTGCAAAGACAAGTGACCATACCTGTTGGAATTCAGACAGGGATCTGTTGTGGCTTGCATTAGCAATGCTCTTCATTGCAACCAACTGAGAAAAAAATTAAGACACAAAAACGTTGATATTTTCCATGCATTTTATTGCCACTAGAAACAAGACATCATGAAGGGAAATATTCTGGTCTTTAATCATGCAATATGATTGGAAAATAAGAGTCACTGTCCTTACAATGGTCAAGTGTCTGACTATCTATTGTGAACAAAAGTGTACAGTTTAAAAGGGTACGAGCAAATAGTACATGTATTAGCAATCTGGTAAATAATTATATGCTGCAAATATAACCTGTGATAGGTGTACACCTTTTACTGATAATAATTTTAACCCCGGCCAGTTCTAACTATGGCAACTTCTTTGGACCATATGAAGAACCACAGGTTTTGTGATTTATACACAAGACTTTTAGCCTTTTTATTAATGATCTAGCTACCATACAAATGTACATCGGTGCAAGACAATGTTCATGACCCTTGAACTGTTTAAATAGGGATACAAGGTAGGGTTGATGCAGCTATAATCAAAAAACATTCCATGACAAAAAAAGATCTAGCTCTTTTTTAGTTTGGTACCTGTGATCCAGAATATCTTAAAGCCAGTTTACCACTTATAATTGATTGCACATCATCTGGACTGCAAAAGTAAAATAGGACCACATTGAGCAAGACATTTTTTATCTACTTTGGTGAAACAAAAATTATGCCATTTTAACAACAACAAGGACAAAATGGAACCTTAACAAACTAAACTTGGGATGCTTTACATTTGACCAAAAATTCCTGTTTGCGTTTTCCTGAGAAAATTCCTGCTGGTGAATGGAACAGCATTTTCTGGCATTCCAAGAAGACAGAACAACTTCACGAAGTATAGATGTTCAAAAATTTCTGACGAGGGAATTCCATTCCACTTGTCTGATTTTCCTACCAGAATTTTTTTGCAATTTTTGGTTTCAAAATGGTTCACATTTTAGAAATTTAACAACTTTTTTTGGGAACCTTCCAAGAAATTTCTATATCATTTGTCCACGTTTCAAGTTCCAGAATTTTCGGTTGAGTAGAAAGTGTCCTTGGTTTTACTGGCTAACAATATGGGCTGGCAATGTATGACCTGGGCAATGTACAGCCACATAGCTCTCTGTATGTATTGCAGGCCTGTAATGCAACCCACTCATTTTTTAAACAATAAGAGAGCATGGCAAACCACTTATTCAACTGTCAAATAAACCAATAAATGATCAATGTCTAGGTCAACTGTAATTTTTAGTGTCAAATGTATATTACTTTACACTGACCTGTTAAGCATGATCTTGCACAAAAGCATGTATTTTAATGCAGACACTGCCTTTGGGTTATCAATGGAATCAAATCCCTGAAGAAAGAGTAACCATCTTTAATAATGTGTTATTTTCCACATGCGGAAAATTAGCAGCAGAAGAAACCTCCAGGCATGTTCATCCACTTCAATTTTAAGAACTGTTTTGACACAACCGACATCTTCTGAAGGATAAAAACTCAAAATATAGACCAACAGTCTCTTTGTCAGCAGTTAATTTACTAATCACTTTGAGGTTCACAAACTGACACATATAGTCTGGGAGAGTATGCATAGTCTTTCTCCCATTTTATGCTGAAAAAACAAATTTCCTATCAGATTCCTATATTTTTAAGAATCTGTGCTGCACTGCACAATTAATCACAAAGTACTTTTTTTCTGTCATAAAACACATCCCCCTGCCTCTGCCTGCCCACTAAGCCAAAGAATTATATCTATCACATACCTCAAATGCTTCATAAAAATAAGAGTATGCAGTCTTGAAGTCCTTCTCTTCAGCATGTAAGATCCCTGGTACCAATAACAACACAACCAAGCAGTTCAGTATGCAGCAATTTTTTCTTGACAGCAAAACGATACGAAGTCGTTTTCAATTTAGTAAATTAGAATTCTTTATACCTGACTGTTGGTCTAATGATGCTTGTAGTTTAGGAGGGCAATAAATTCCATTTGCTGTTGTTCTTGCTGAGGTAAGGGCAGCCCTTAGAATGAAAAAAAAAAAGGATTGTTCATCAAATGTTGCAGTGTTTGAAAAGGAAGTTACATACTCAGATAGTATGAAAGAAAACTGTGAAAGAATGCTTTTCTTAGTGACTCCATTTTATGTCCTTTCGTTACATTTATAGTTCAGTGTGGCACTTCTCAAAATTTACCCTAGCATGGTACCAGAGTATACAAAGGAAAGCATCTCCGAATACGATGTATTTGTGACTCTAGTCTTGAGACAGAACATGGAAAGAAGTAACTCTCGTCTTAGGAAACCAAACAGCTGAATCTTGCAAGAGGCTTCCAGAATTCGAAACTTCCTTGACTGAACACCACATACTTGTATCACTTGCCAACAAGTTGATATACATTGGATCTGGCCTCAAATAAATGTGAAAGTTTGTATGCTGAAAATTCAAGTGATCCAGGACCGTATGGCCTACAAGCATTTACAGTGAACCATTTCTGCATTATCATTACCTGGATTTAGGAATGTTGCTGAGGTTGTGATACACCTTGCTCTCCAACAACTGTACTTCAACAAGTAAAGCCTTGTCATCCAGCTTTTTAAGTTCTTTTAAGAGTTTTGAACCTGCAGAAAGACAATCGCATATAATCTTTAACTTTTAATAAATATGCCTTGCATAAAGCATACATGGCAATAAGTGAATTCTGCAATGTTTTTCTGTCCTCAAACACATTTAATCTATCCATGATAAATGCAAAATTTAAATATGTATGTGGTAGGTCAAAATGAAATTCAGGTTAAAATGATTTTAACCTAGTTTGATTCTCAATTTCCTTTGTCTTCTTACCCTAATTATTCATGATCCATGAATAATTAGGGTTAAGAGACAAAGGAATTTCATTTTAACCCGAATTTCATTTTGACTGACAACATGTACATTGAAAAGGATCTTGACAGGTAATATATCATTACACATACAAAGCAACTTTACATATAATTTTGTTATTCTGGTTACCAAAACATCAAATCCTCCCCCAGACGTACATGTATTACTAAAATGTACAAGAAGTGTACAGTTGTAAAAAAAAACATTGAAGTAATGTAGATAGGATGCCAGGATAAAATAAAATCATTGCATGTGCTCACCTAGCTGCAACGCTTTTGAGTAGTCCTTGGTGTCAAGATACAAACCCACTAGTCTTGCCTAAAGATGACACACACAAAAAAAACAAAAAATTGATGAAAAATGTTTACAAGTATAGCTTGCTGCGGCTGGTTAAAACAATATCATATCACCCTCTGCCACAGGAATTGGACCCTTAATTAAACAATTTAGCATATACGTCATTTTGAGTGAGCTAATATAGGCAAATGGAGCAAAAACTGGAAACGTCACTTCCCACAATTTTCCAGCACAAAATTGTAATAAGATCAAAATCAGACGAGTCTTCCAAAGGTACATGTTCATGTATCTTCACATTAGAGCATTTTATAAGGTTGTTGAAAGAAGCTGACTGGATGAGAATACAATGGAACACACCTCAAGGGCTTGTCTGAGGAATGTTCTTTTTTCATCTTTGGCCCACTCGATACACTCATTGCAGAGTTCAACCTGGAAAGAAATTACTGTAAGTTACAATAATAATATATAATTAAACAGTTATTACCGGTTCTATCAAAATGCTAAGTAAAGAAAGGTTTCTGTTTAGTTTAAGCATACAAAATTCAACCAACAGAAGCCTTGAATTTTTTAAAAAAATTAATATGTCACTTAAAGGCTTTGCTCTTACATGTTACAACTGCAATGTATGGGATTTTGGTTCAAAATGAAACAGTTCATTTATAAGTAAGGTAGGTAGGTAAAGTCTGCATGCAAGCCTAGTGGCTCATCAGGCCAGAGCTTCTCCCGGTTTCAGTAGCATGAAGTGACTAGTAGGAGTACTTCTACTCTACCCTGGATGGGATGCTAGTCCATCGCAGGGTTACCCCCAGTATTAGATGTGCCGGTACCCATTTATACACCTGGGTGGAGAGAGGCACTGTGAGAGTTAGGTGTCTTGCCCAAAAACACAACACAATGTCCTCAGCCAGGGCTCGCACCTGGACCGCTTGATCTGGAGTCAAGTGCACTAACCATGAGGCCACCGCACCTCCCATATAAGTACATTGTGAAAATTACAAACTAACTGATTTTTCTTTTATTCTTGATTTTGGGTTGTGCGCTTTTCTAGACTGTTTTCATGTACATGTACTCTTAACTAAGATCATTGGATTTAGCTCTTTCAGTGCCAAACTTGACGATCAGTTGATCAAACACCCCACCTCCATTCCTGTTGATGCTTCCATGTCAAGAAATACATCTACTAAGTTCCTGACAAGCTTGGCTGCTTTTGCTTTTGATACCATTTTAAGAAATGGTCTAATGAACTTGATAAGTCCTCCAAGCTCTAACAAGAAAAAAGAAAAGAAAGGAAAAGAAATAGATAACAGTTGGTTGCACACAGTTGGTGCGGTGGTTCAAAACTTAGCACACTGTGCCAAGTACATTTAGCCAACAGATCCATTTAGAACACTGATACTTTTTGTCTTAAAATGATAGTTGAAACCTAACCTTCACACCCACATAATTTTTTGTAATGATCTTAATAATAAGTTTACACATATTTAAATTCATGTAGCTAGTAAAAGGGTCTCTCTCAACTAGTATGCACCAGATATCTTCTTGTGAAGTTGCAAGTTTCGTACAATTTTTGGCCTTCCTTACATGTATGGTACTTTGAAAGATTGTCTGCGCTCACTGCCAAATGTAATACCAGACAGACTTGAGAAACATTTCAGGCCTGGCACTCTCATACGTTGCTCCACCAGTGCTCTGAGCTTATATAGTTACCTTTACTTTCAATGTGCGTCTAATTATAATACAGAGCTACGCATACCTTCTGCTTTTCCGTGCTTTGAAAGCATTTTTCCAAGATTCAGAATGGCTTGCTCCTTCATCTTGATCCCCTCTTCGTCTCCGGCTTGAATGTCACGTTTTACTATGAACAAAAGCTACGTTATGCTTGAATTCATTGAAAATCCCAGTTTACTTTCCCATCAGAAACATTACATCGAGAGAAAAACATAAAAAAATAGTATTAAGCATACGTAACTGTGGCTTACCTATAGAAGAAAACAACTCCATCGCTCGTTCTGGCGAGGAATTTGACATTTCTTCGGCTAACTCTAGTTCTGTCGCCATCTTGATTCTTTCCTTTGCAACCTACCCACATTGCAATGCGGTCATAATTTGCGCAGTCATTCTAGAGCCCAGTTTTTTCTCGTTCAAACTTTCGTGAAACCTCGTTGCGTGCCGAAAATGGCCGAAGTATTTAGCCGATCACGTGATCAGAACTTACGACGGGACGACAACAAAGCTGAAAATGGCGGTTGTGGTAGTAAACGCGGATCGGAACGTGCGTAAATGATATCTCCATAAAATCTCAAGGTGAACGAGATAGAACAGCTCGACTGATTCACCATGGAAAGCGACGACTCGGAAAGGCAGAAGAAACTGGAGGCAGGGAAGGAAAAGGTGGGAATTCATGCATGTGACGTGGCCAAGCGCGCGAAGTTTATAAACTTCTCTGACTAGTTTGCATTTCAACTGCTTTTTCAGCGGCCTGATGGACCTTCTTTCTTTTTCGCTTGCAGCTTAAGATGTTCCAAAAGAAGAAATCAGGTACAGGGACGAAGAAAAAGAAGAAAAAAGACAGGTCTTCGACAAGTGGCTCTGCGCAGAGTCCTTCGCCTCGAGGAGAACGAAGGCGTCGAAGCACCTCTCAAGATCGCGGTACAAAGCTGCCGCAACTGGAGGCTGCAGTTGCCGCGGAGGAAAAAATTCCCCCAAAAGATGGCGAAGATGTGGAAGTGGAGGAAATAAGCCAAGCAGATACAGACAGAGATGCACCATCCATTGCCTCAGAAGTTGGCTCTCCGATCCCTTTTGATGTGAGTTTATAACTGATTTATTTTCTACATGGATGCAGATCACATGAGGAAATCAATCAAGAAACTAACAAATTACCCGATGATATTGACACGCACTAGCCGTTGTAAAGCTAGGGAAACGAAGTTTTACTTTTGTCAAAGAGAGACGAATTCTTGAGCAAACCACAAACTTTTTAAATTCACTTTTAACTATATTTTCTTATCGTGGTCCTGATAACTCGAAACTACTTGTAAGGTTTGAAATTCGATATGGATCCCATCTTCACGCATAAACATATCATCGTACCCTTCTTATAAACTGATATCTTCCCAAATTATGAAAGTTAAGTATGCAATGGATCCTCGCTTATTAGCGGAAACCTCTGCCATTTATCTATTTTGTTTCAAACGTCTGGTATCCTCTTGAGGAGATTAGTTCGAGGAAGTGAAAAATTTGTTTAGCAAAGAATGTGTGATTCACGCGGCGTGGGCCAACCATAACAACAAGGGACGCTATATGGCGTAGTCAATGACCCCGACATCTTTAGCTGATAAAATACTTAAACCTTGAAACTGTTATATTTCATTAATTTTCAGGCTGAACAAGAGCAGAACTCTCAATCGGGAAGCTATGTCAGTGGCAGCGAATACACAAGCGGTGAAGAATATTCTGAGGTTTGAAAACAACTCCTGCTTACTTGTGTTCAGCTGAATTTCATATCAGCTTAGGTTGTTTCTGTATTGTTTTTAATGGCTTTGTCTAAAGGAGAACATGCTGGATTGAATCCGCAGCCTGGTGTTTAATAGGTTTGTTAGTCAAATATTTACACAAAAGCCAGCATGTGTAGTGACTCCATTTCAAATGTTAATTTCCATGCTAATTTCGTGTAAGTTTGGTAAAATCGACCGAGTGACAGTCCACAGCTCGATCGAAGATTTGATCGTGATCTTCAGGCAAAAGTTAATTTGTCTGTCATAAAAGTGGCCATTAACACATTTTCATTTGCGTTATTTCTCTGAGTGCTTTTAGGATGTCAATATTGCATACAATATTTACTCTCCATATAAACTTCTTGTGCAATTAGGTTTAGTAAAAACATTACTTATCCAGTTTTAGTTCAAGGATGGAAATTTGTTGATTTTGGATAAAATTCGGATATGAAGTGACAGGAAATGTTTTTCATTCATGCCCAGTCACAGCTGTCAATGTTTTTGCCCTGAATTTTATCATATTTGCATAGTCATCTTTGTTCTTTATGAATTTCATTAAATATTTTTGTTGCTACAACAATATGAACCTGTGTGGCATAAAACCCCCTCAAGCATTTTGAGTTGTTGTCTTTCCGCATGAATGTCTTCAGCTGTTTGAATTTTCAATCAATAACCATATTTCTAGGGATCTGGCAGACATTAAAATAATGAATTGCTAAAACCTTACAGCATGCTGAATTTTTACATGGCAAATACTTGTAGACTGAAGAAATAGGAATTAAATGGTTTAGTGATAATTCCATCAAAAAACTTCAAAGGAGTATTCCAAACTTACTCAATCTTGGTCCACTTGGTAATTATGCCATGAATATTGCAAAAATATAATAAAAAATGGACTCACTATGCTCTATTTTACGCAATAATGATGGGTGTTTTAGTGGTTTTTTTTACCCCCAAGGGTTTTGTTACGAACCATTGTAATTAGAAAGGGTAACTATAATGTCCGAGTAAAGTTATTTCTTGCATTAAAATGTTAGATCAGGTCAACAAAATAGACTTTGACAAGGCTGTGGTCTAGGAAAAATTACAAGCAGCCCAAAGGCTCCTGACCATGAAATCCTTGGTGCCCAGCACTTAGTATAGGTAATCATACAGTTTTTTTTGTTCGATTTGGAATTAATTTGCATGAGTGAGTTTTTCAAAAAGCTGAAATTGCACGAGCTGCTTCGGCAACTGCAATTTCAGCTTTTTGAAAAACTCACAAGTGCAAATTAATTCCTAATTGAACGAGAAAAACAAAAAAATTTGCATGGAGGAAGTGTCGGAAGACCTTTCTTTCTTGAAGCCATTTTTTCACATTCGAGAAAACAATTTTCAAAGTTTCCGCACAAAATTTTCCTCATCATTTTATGTAATATCATTGGCTTCGATAATTTCCTATTTTCTTTCAGCCAATCATAATCCAGAATTACGATGTGTAATTTGCACCGGTGTTACACTTTTTCCATCGGTGTTACACTTTTTGCACTGGTGTTACACTTGAACTGCACTGCTATCAGCCAATCAGAATCGAGTAATTTTTCCATGTATATTATTAAGCTTACAATATAAAAAAGTTAGTTTTTCCAGTTGCCCAAAGTCAAAAGTTAGTCACCTGGGGCAACTGGGCACCTCTAGAGCACAGCCCTTCTTTGATCTTAAATTATAAGCTATTAAATTTGAAATGTAATTAAAATAAAGCAAATTAAAGAATTCTCTCCATGTAACCATTATTTTTGACATGTGTGTTCTGTATAGTATTCAAATCAATACATCTCAAACAAGAATTTTAAGCATAGTTTCTTAAATCACGATATATTGTAGTCAACTGTATGTCACTTAAATTTATGCAAATATTACAAAGTGGGGTTCACGGTGCTCATTATTTTGCTGTCAAGCTTAGCTTGAAAGAAATCCTTTAATGTTGTGTATGTGCACAGACACCAATGATGCAAAAATGGCTCACAGCAAGGATGTACAATACAATTCAGTGGATTATGCATAAATTGTGCATATATAGAAATAAAACCTTTGTAGGACGTGCAAACACACAGCCAGTTGCCTCCTTGGGATGTACAGACTTAAGTTTAACAGGGCTTCTGATATTTCACATGGTCGTGGCAGTGCATATTTGAAGTAAATCTACGAAATCCTGCAAAATTCACAAAAACATGCAAAACACCATGAAATTCACTAGCAATCGTACTGTGTCGGTAGAGCACATTTAAAACTTATCTTGGCTGTTGGGGCTGTTTACTTGCTGTAAACTTGCAAATTTATTGTGAAACTTTGTCACTGCAAAGAGTAAACAGCATCCAAAAACTACCAGGCATTCTTAGATTAATGCTGCAAAAAAACTGGGCACTCACTGTAACCACGCTGTTAAAAAGATTTGCCATTGGTGCATTTGTTGAGCACATTGTTGTTAAAAGAGCAAATGATGATCTCTGTTGAAAAGAATCTCATGGTCAAACAAATAGGAGGTCTGGAAGACCAAAAAATTCAAAGAAATGTATAAAGTTTAATTGGAATTTCCACAGGGGTGGTGGGTGTTATAAAAAATCCCTTCAGTGGAGGAGGTATGGTTATTTTCTGGAATTACACAGTAGAGCAAGGCCAAGGTTTGAGATTTTCCATGTAAAAACCACATGTTTGTGGTTGATCAATACGTTGTTAATTCATTAAAATATATGGCTTTTTGCTTTGTTTTTGCAGGCCTGTAATCGGCCCGTGGGCATTACGGGAGAAAACTGCCCTACAGTTAGCCAATCATAACACGTGTTGTATTGGCTACAAACACAAGTCATAAAATAATAATAATAATAATAATAATAATAATAATAATAATAATAATAATAATAATAATGATGATGATGAAAAAGAGGAGTGTTTATTGTGACCAAAACTAGAGCTAAGCTTTACAAAATGCTATAATATTTACATAATAATAATAATAATAATAATGATAATAATAATAACAATAATCAATAATGTCTACTCTTTGTGTCGTTGTACAAAATAGGAGGGTGGACTAGATAGCTACGACATTGCCAATATTGAACGGAATGAGCTGAAGAACAGAACCCAAGAACTTGAGGAGGAGCTGACAGCCAAGAAGGCAGCACTGAAACAGATCAGCCGTGAAAATGCTGACTTAAAGGGGAGACTAGAGCTGATGTTACAGGATCAGTCAGGAGGCTCCATTATCAAGGACCTTAGCAGGCAAGTGGAAGAAATGAGGGAGAGTTTACAGATGAAACAGTCGATCCTTCAGGACATAAACAAAGAAAATCAAAATCTCCGAGCTAAGTTGGAGCAAGGGGATCAAAACAAAGTGGCTCCTAGTAGTGGGCAGGTTGAGGAGTTGATAGTTGAATTAAATGCTAAGCAACAGACTTTGGATGAATTAAACAAAAGAAACGAGCATCTAGAGGCTGAAAATGTGAACTTAAAAAAACAGCTGTCAAGCTCACAAGGTGATGCTTTGCAGCCTGACTTTTCAGAGTTAGAGAACTTGAAAGAGACCTTGGACGAGAAGGAGCAAGCATTAATGAAACTTCAAAGAGAAAACAGTGAGTTGCAATTGAGACTGAAATCATCAGATGCAGATGAAGGCAGAAGTGCTAAGGCACAAGAAAGCAGTCACAAAGTGGACGAGCTTTCAAAAATGTTGTGGGAGAAAGAGAGTGAGATTGGAAACCTGCAGCATTTGAAAGCGCAACTTGAGGAGAGACTTGGAAGTTTGCAAAATGTTCAAAATGAGCTTGAAGAAAGTAGAAGGCAGGTGTCTATGCTCGAAGCTCAGCTAGCGAATCTGAGTGTACAGGATCAGTCCATGGAGGAGAAATCTGAGATGGAAAATCTCAGAGAGAACCTTAGACTAAAGCAGGAAACAATGGAACAACTAAACAAAGAGAATGAAGATCTTAAAGAGAGACTAAGCACTGTTGAGTCCACTGATCTTAAGGAACTCCTGGAAGAAAGTTACAAGAAATTACAGCACCTAAGCGAGGAGTCAGCTGCGAAAGATGAACAGCTTGCAAAGCTGCTGCCTGTCCAGTCAGAATTTGAGCAAAGTCAAGAAAAAATCAAAGAGCTTGAACAACAAATTTCATATCTGAAGCATCAACTAGCCTCGGCAGAAGACAACTCTCTTTCAGAATCATCCCAAATGGAAAATTTGAAAGAAAATCTGAAAATCAAACAGGAGACAGTTCAGCAACTTAGTGAGGAGAATGAGGAACTACGAGCCAAGCTGGAGAACATGGAAGATGGAAATAAGCTTCAAGAAGACATGAGGGCTAAAGTTGAAGAGCTTACAAGAGAATTGGACTATAAAAGAGAAGAGCTAAGTAAATTTAATGAGTTACAAAGTGAATGTGAAACAAGCAAAGCAAGATCTGCAGAACTTGAACAAGAGGTCTTGAGACTTCAGCGTGAAGTGGAGGCATTGGAAGACAACTCACAGTCAGAGTCATCTCTAATGGAAAACTTGAAAGAAAATTTAAAAATCAAACAACAAACAATGGAACAACTTGGCAAAGATTATGAAGCAATGCAAGAGCAGCTGACACAGAGCCAGGGAAGCTTGGCGCAGATGTCAGAGCAGCTAATGAATAAGCAGAACGAGTTGGACACTGTGCTGAGAGAGCGGGACACGAAGCTTATGCAAGTGATGGATCAATTTGCCGAGAAGGAGGAGGAACTTGAGGACTTGAGGAAGAACAATGAGCAGATGACGTCTCAACTAAAACAGTTGGAAAATGATGTAAGTTTTCCTGTAATTGTTTCCCATACTTTTAAATGAACAGCATCATAATTCGCTTGTTGTGGTAACTTGTGAGGCCTGCTACTTATACAACAAAAGTTCAAGAATACCTGTACATGTATATTAGTGTTTAGCCTGCATAGTTGGTGGGATTCATGATTGAGTGATTTTTGGTAGCCAAGCTGCCATTTTATTCTCTCTTAGTCTTTGCCTGTCAGTGAATTCGCAAGCAGTGAAGCCATGAGTGAAATTTAACTTCAATCCTTACCAATTCCCTTGCGGCTTTGTCACTCTTGGCTTCACCCCAAAAACAAACGTCCACACACGTTAAGTACCATCAGCTATACAACATTTTTAAAATGTAAAGCACGTGAAGTCTACATGGCAGATGAAGAGTCTGATGCATCTAATGATAACCTGCAATTTTGATTTCACACCTCTTTCCTCAGTTCGTTTGGGAATATTTGATTAAGTGCCAGTTGTTTGCTAGCCTCATAAATGTTCGGGTCAGTACAGTAATTGTACAATCACTACATGTACTCATACCTCCCTCTTTGGGACTGGGTGTGCGGAAATATTTAATTATAGAGGGACCTTCACATAACATACTGTATGTGTACGTGTACCTTTGAAAATCTGCATGAACGTGCACTGTACAGTAGGTAATTTAATACCAAGACTTTTGACTTTTAATCCTCCAACTTGAAGTGGTAGTAATTAGATTTCACTGTTATTTAGGTTTCCATTTATCGCACTCAGTCTGAAGAACTTGCAGAACGGCTGAGTGGGTCCCAGGACCGCTTGTCAGAGCTCCAAGGAGCAGTGGAGAGCAGGGACGAGACTGTGCGAGAGTTGATGCAGAAGCTAGCAGAAGGTGACCATGAACAGAGAAGCATCAAACAAGAGACTGAGCAACAAACGGTGGAGTTGACTAAACAGATTAAGATTCTTCAGGACCAGTTACTGGAGGTTAGTGAACATTCCCTGGAGCCCAGGCGGCTTAAGTTATACAAGTGCATCATTAATTTTTGGGGTCTCGAACCTAGACAACCTCGTTCCCAGGATCTTCTCGCCCTATTGGGAAGATGAGACCCTGGGAACCAGATTGGATCCTAGACTGGTAAAAGTGATCTACAATAGCAATTTAACTGTTAGGATCGTCATTAGAAGTTACAGCTAACTTTTCATGCTGAAACCACGAGTTAAATTTCTACACTGGAGATAATTTTAATAAGCATATGCTCGAAACCTCTTATAATAAAGTTTTACGCGTGTATTATAGCCACAGTTCATGGCTAAAGCCGGCAACACGCTATGGAATTTTCATAAACTGATTGCTGGGGTTTGCAAAAATTGTTAATTGTGCCCTCTACCGTGATTGTGATTTTGGCCTGTTAGGATTTTGGTATGTACAGTAAAATTGACCTTTTGCAGACCCAGTCTCTAAGTCGACTGATGGGCAATTGGTTAATAAGGAATCAAAGCAAGTAATGTACATGTAACTATAGTAGGAAGGGTGAGAGAAACTGTGTTGTCACTGATGAATGCTTGTCGTTTCATAACTGATTGACCTATAAAATGCACGGTTGATCTTTTCATGCACTGAGTTATGGTTGAATTTCTGCTTGTCTGACTCAATCCACAAACAGCCTTGTTCAGTCTTGTAGCTGCCAGACTATCATCTCGCCTAGTGAGAGTGTGCGAGGCTGAACAGTGGCAACCCCCACTCCATCCTGGTTAGTTTTATCATGATTTTCAATATGGCCGCACGGGTTTTTTTAAACTTATTTCGTTTTGTTTGGTTGTTTAGAGCGATAGCAGCTTGAAAACTCAACAATCTGAAATGGACAAAGCTTCCAAAGAACTGCTAGATACCAGATCTCTGATACAAGATCTACAGAAAGAAGTATCAGAGAAAGACAATGTAATTATTGAACTGTACGGCCTGAAAGAAAAAGACGAGGAGAGCTACAAGATTCAAATAGACCAACTAAACCAGGAGTTGCAAGAAAAACGTAGAACAGTTGATCATGCCAATCAGGAGCTGCAAGACAAGAATGGAACACTTGATCAGCTGAATGGTGAACTTGCTGGTCTTAGAAGTGAAATGGAAGGATACAAGAACAGGGTAATGGAATCAGAAGAAAATCTTCGCGAAGTCCAGAGGTTGAACGCTAGCAAGGTTGAAAAGCTTCAGGCTGAACACGAGGAAGAGTTACAAGCGGTAAATGCAAAACACGTGGGTGAGTTAGAGAATCTAAAACTGTTGATGAACAAGCAGATGGAAGAGACGGGACAAGAGGTAGATAAAACGAGACAGGATCAACTAGAAAAGTTGAAACAGCTCTACGAGAGCGAGGTTAATGTCCTGAAGGAGACTTTAGACAAACAGATCACGTTGAACGGTGATTTAGAACAACAGATGGAGAAGATGAAGGAAGAGTTCGACAATGACTTGGCACAAGCGAGAGAAAACATTACTAAAAAAGACGCAAGTTTAGAAGAGCTTAAAGAACAGCTAGAGGAGCTAAACTCTTCAAGTGCGAGTGAAATCAGCGAGTTGAGAAACGAGTTGAAGAAAAAAGAAAAGGAAATTGCCGAGCTTGAGGATAACCTGTCAAGTTTTGAAGAAGAACACACTAGTGATGTGGCACAGTTTGAGCAGAACTTGCAAAAACAACAAGAACAAACAGCCGAGCTGGAGAAACAGTTGGTGTTAGAGCTGGGGAACGAATCTGCAAAGTATGAGCAAAAACTAGCCGAGATGAAAGCGAATCTGGAGTCGCAGTACAAGAAGGCAATTCAAGAGCTGGTACAGAGAGTCAAAGACCTGGAGTCGGAGAACGAGAATCTACAGGCTACACATAGCCAAGAAATGGAAGGCTTCAGAGAAAACCTTGCTCAGTACACGAGTAATTTAGAGGAGCAGATGCGAGAGTTGCAGTCAGGAACCAAGGCAGAACACGAGAGGGAACTGAAAGCGTTACGGGGTGAACACCTCGAGGCTACAAAAGAGCTGGAAAAGAAAGTGAGGACCTTGTCTAAGGAGAAAGAGGCTTTGGAGATCGAAATTAAAAGTCGTGGCGACGGACCGAAAGGCGAAGATTCCGAAGAGCAGAGTGAAGTGTTGGCGAAGTTAAAGGAAGACTATGAAGGACAGGTTCAAACTTTGAAGGAACAAGCGCAGAGTGAAAGAGAGAGGCTGGAGAAAGAAGTAGCCGAGGTCGCCAGTACAAAAGATAAGGAGTTCATGGGAGTGTTCGAGGAAGTCCTCGAGAAACACCAGCATGAAATCGCGGAGTTGAAGAGTTACTACGAGCAACAGCTGTCAGAATCTGGCGGAGGACGACCAGCCAGTGGAGACGAGGATCCGACAGCTATCGCCGCTCAGTTGAAGCTGGAGAAAGAGAGGGAGATATCACAACTGAAGAAAAAACTGTTGCAAGAGAGCGAAGAGAGGATTGCATCGGTGCAAGAAGCCCTGCTGTACAAAATGGCGAAGGAAGAAGAAGAAAACATGCGTTTGAGAAACAAGCTAGTTAGCTTGAAAGAGGACCTTTCTGAGGTAACTAGCGAGAGAGATAGGCTCCTGAATGAGATCCAGGTGCTCACAGACACTCACAGGGTGCTGGAACAAAGGATGGTCCCTGTAGAGCCAAGCCTTACTCCTGTCTTGAGTCAGGTCGTGCACGAAGAGCCGCTACTGATGCAAGAGTCGGTAGATACGCTGGAGGTTTTACCGGGTGCTAGTTTTTCTGAAGGTATGGAGACATTTTGACACTTTGTAGGGCCAATCTGCAATAAATCGAATTTTTACCAGTTAGAGTTGGTTTCTAGTCAAACAAGTCAGCTTCGTACTAAAGTCGATTTTCGCCGCGTGAACTTTTTGTTGCCGGCCTCAGCGGATGACGTTTGATTTCCAACAATTTCTCCTTATCAATTCATATGCCATTTTCAAGTAGTACTCCAGTGGCGGTAGGCAAGCTTGGGCATTGTCTTGGTAATTAGCCAAATGGAAAGAGCTTATATTGAAATATTGCTATTTGAAATGCCAATGTTCGCAGTTGGATGAAAATTTCGTAACGATCCTATATTGAATCGCTGCGTGACATCCCCAATAATGGCTGGCTAGTTTTCTCAACAGTCGTGTCTCGCGCTGGCTTCCCACGCAAACATTCTTTTGGCTGAGGAGTGCGTGACGAACCACAAGAATGTCTGATAGAAAGCAAGTCTCGCGCTTGGCACACGCTCGCTTCACGCTAACGACCTGTTCTATCGAGATCCTGCAAACGGCCTTAAACGTTCGACCCTTCTCAAACTTAACTTCAGTGCGGAAAAATGAATGTTGTATAAACAAACTTAGGCAAAATATTGCGACGCATCACCGGATTCTCCTAACAAGAGTTGCCCAAAATGTTTGAAACAAGTTAGAATAATTTTGATATTGATATTGTAACTAACAGAAAAGTGTTGAATCTTCTCTTTTAAAGGTGCAACAACAGAGCAGTCTGATCTGGCAACCAAGCTCGACCAGATGCAAGAGTTAGTCCGACAGAAAAACAAAGTCGAGCTTAAACTTAGCCAGCAACTACAGGACATCAAGAAAGAACTCGAGAAGGAAAGAGAAACCTTCAGAGCAGAGTTGAACGAACGCGAATCTCGCGAACGCGCCCTGGAAGTCAGCAAACGACAACTCGAGACGCAGCTGACCGAGGTCGATAGGGAGAACTACGAGTCTATACAGGAACTTGGCCTACTGCAGGAGAGATTACAGGAGAGGATCCGGGTGGAGGGCGAGCTGAGAGAGGAGAAGAGCAAGCTGTTGAACGTGATCAAGGAGAAGGAGGGTGAGCTAGCCAAAGAGAGGAGCGAGTTGACGGACAGACTGCAACAACACGAGCAAGTCATAGAGGTAAATTTAGCTTAGTGTTGTCTCAGTTAAGTGAACATTGTAGAGCGTCTTCCTTGGAATGGCTTCCTGCAAAAGTGTTCCAAACCTGGGTCGTGCTCTGAATTTGCCGTGACGAAAATCTTCATTTTGCGATGACTTGGACGCGTGAGGGATAGGAGGGGCCCCTAAGGGGAAGGCCGAGAAAAACGTGGGGAAGAACTGGCACGAGATAAGTTGGGATGGGGCATTTGGTTTGCGGCAGAACGAAGAGCCAGAAAATGGGTGGCAGGGAGGTACTGGAGCCTTACAGGACGGCAAGCTAGTTCAGTTTTGCTAGGGCTCTTTGCCTGTGTAAATGATACAACATACTGTTAGTGATAACAGTGTGTTCACAGAAATGTTGTTTCCCGTTGTGCTGTAGTTACAAGTACAGTTTCGCGTCCGTATTTAACCGGTTAATTGCACGGCTCTATTTTTTTCGAAAAAGAGCCAGGCAATGCTAGAAAGTTATAGCCTTAAGAAGGAAAGAGAAGAATGGAGCCCTTTATTGATTTCCTCATCGGCAATATATTGACTCGTATTCAATTGCTCTCACGTAGGATTTACGTGACAGAATCTCCACCTCGGACTCAGTCTCGGATGACGTGCAGGACGCGTTCGGTCGTCAGTTACTCGTGTTACAGAGTCAACGAGATTCCCTTCTGCAGCAGCTTGAGCAGCAGAAGAAAGACCGCAGCTCTTACGTGGATGTACTGGAAGAGAAGAACGCCCTGGAGGATAGTTTAAGGTACAATGTAGCTGTATATGGGTGCCTGAACATTGCAAATGGGTTTGAAGGACACTCTCACCTCTCCATGGCTCTTTTGTGCGCTTAATTCTGTCCTCTGCTCGAGTAAGACAAGACCCCAAAAATTCCATACTGATGACGTAGCCATGCAAAGACCTGATTGGTCTGTTTGATCAGTTGGGAATTTTTATGTGGTAGTTTACAGCCAATCAACTTCGTTTCAAAGATTCCTGTTGTTTAACGTCACCCAACGTAGAGGGATTTATATTTTTTCGGATCGAATCAAAGTGGCTGTGGAACCACGAGCCGCAGGCGAGTGGTTCCGTAGTAAACCTTGACAATGGTTTGACGAAATTTATCATCAATAAGAGGACAGATGCTTAAACAACTGATGCCAATTTGTTTTTTACGATAAAAGACCCCTAACTGGTCAAATGCCGGGAATAAATGAGGGGAAAAGACGCGTAGACTTGCCGTAAACAAAGATAAGTGAATTTTATTCAAAATAACGCGAACATTGTCAATAGCTTTTCTCGCTCTTTGATTGGCTACTTAAAAAAGCTCACAAAATCTCATTGGTTAAAACGTTGACAGCTTGACAGCTGAAAGTTGAACTTGAAAGCTTGCATAAATTAACATTTTATCCGTCTGTACTTTAATTGATGATAAAAATGAGCCAACCAGCGCGCGAGAAATTAGACAGTTATTGTAAAATTTGTGTTTTATCTCGCAGACTTGAGCGTGAACGGTTGGCCGAAAAACTGCGCCAAAAAGAAGTTCTGGAAAGGGAGCTAAACCGTGAGAGAGCTGCTCTTCAGGGACAGCTGATCAAGCAGGCTAAACTGAACGAGATCATCCGACAAAAGGACTTGTTTGAAAAAGAACTCAGAAAGGAAAAGAACGAACTTCAGGTAACTTACTGTCACTTCAGTAAAAATAAGATGGGGTGAGATTGGTCCAGGGACAGTCAACAAAGATAGCCAAACCGATCAATCTATTTTCATGAAATGATTGAAGATTGACTTGGTGACACTTACATGTGTTTACAATGGTTTTCCCAGTTCTTCGCTAAGCAAGGATTAAATTGGTTTGAGTGGCAGATAAGTCCAAGTAGTCCTCGACCTACTAATACTAAAAAGGTTACGTGTTCATTCGTTTTTTTTTTTTTTTTTCTGTCGTGCTTTGAAAGAGGTTGAATACTTGTGCAACTTTGCTTTAACCAATCAGAACAAAGAGGTAGTCTTTTCGGCCAATCAGGTGGCGTTCTGTTTGTAGTCAGGTGATTGGCGCTGAAGTTGTTGTTGTCCTCACTTTTAGTGCGTTTTTACTTCCAACCAGTCCGTTTGAAAAGTTCTCATTTTAGCATTTAAAACATGACGTTTGTAACGAAAAGTCGGTAATACGCGCCAAAAACCAGAAAATTTGGCTTCTGGTTTACGTCCGTGTCCCAAAAACGTCTGTGCTGAAGCTTTCTAATTATTGTGATGAACACTAGCAGAGGAGGTTTATCTCTTTCAGGGTGAACTGGAGTTGATCGAGTCCAAACTACTGGACAAAGAAGAGCTACTCTTACACGAGAAAGAACGCCTTGAGGAGGAGATGAGACAAAAAGAACAACAAATCCAAGAATGGGAGCACGAGTTCCACCAGAAGGAGATGGAATTCCTGACCAAAGAGGAATTCATCAAAGAACAATACAACAAGAATCTTTTGGAGACCCGCAGTGACTTAGAGAACCAGTACTCTGCCTCGATGCAGCAGCTGCGGACAGATTTGGACGAGGACTACCAGCAGCAGCTCAGGAGACTGGAAGCTAGCTTGAACGATCATTATGGCGCCGAGATTGGTCAACTCAATTCTCGTCACCAGGAACAGGTGCTGTGGTGAAACGTGTTGTTAGTTGTGTCATATACAGTGTAGTTACCTAAATAGAGCTATCTCAGAAAAAAGGACTGAAGACTTTCGTGATCCGTTTTAATCTTTCCCATCCCTGGCCATACTTTTCTCTATTTTATGTATTTTATCACTGTGAAATTTTTCTACCTTAGTGAGCTAGTACATTGAGGGTCCCTTCAATTTGAAGGCGGTTTTTTGTACGTTGTCAGAAAATGACGTAGTAATGTTTCCTTGAGAGTACCTGGTTTTGAGGGTTTTTGCTTAGACGATTCTCCGGGCCCTACATTTTCATGAAATTCCTTCTTGAAATCGGAATTGCCTTAACTCTCTATTTAGTTTAGGCTTCAGTTACGATCACTACATCATTTTGTTAGGATCAATACTCCTCTATAGTAAGTAGTTGCAGTGGTGATTGCTCCCAATTCAGAAGAGGAGAGTAAAGTCGAGATGTGTTTATAACAGCTACAAAGTTGCGTTACCTGTTCGCGTTTCAAGAGAAACTATTTTCTATATCAAAATTGGCAAGTATTGGTTGTCATATATTTCGTATAGCATTATATTTTGGGAAGGAAGGGTGGGGGCGCGTTGTTTTGATACGAGAAGGACGAATTTCTTTTCGGTGTGACGAGTTGCCTTATGTCTGATCATGTGTTGTTATTTTAGATAGAGACAATGGAGTGTTGTGCTAATGTTTTAGTTAGAGTTTGTGTTAAAGTTTACATGTCATGTCTGAGTGAACTAGGGCAGCCGCTTTCTAGTCTGTGATTGGCTAACTGCATTTTGCCGCGCTTAGGGCCACTTTCTATTTCCTGATTGGCTAACCGAGTTCCCCGCGCTTGACAGCCGCGTCTTGTATGTTCAAGCTGAATCGTTTAGCAGTTTCATTTTATTTTAAGTAGTTTTGAATAAAAATAGTATTCTTGATAAAGACATCAAACGTAACAACAAAACTTAAATTCGCCTTTCAGTCGAGGGCATTAAGTTACACTTGTTTACCTGCCGGTAATTCTTTAATTCAACGTTTGCGTTCGTTTGTTTTTCTTAACTAAAAAAGCGTTTGTTGTGCCAAAGAGACTACTTAAAAAAAAGTTGCTTTTCTCTCGTGTGTGGATGCGTGGATGCCCTCGTTGACTCAGGTCTTCATTTAAACTGTTTATTAACATTTTAGTTGACCAATTTAGGGATATCAAAGATATTACCAAAACAAACAATTCAATGAATTTAACAGAGAAATGTCATATAAAGCATAATATAATTGAATATTTTTCACAATTTGGTAAAGCGTATAAATCGATATCACGTGCCATAAATGAAACACTTTTGGTATAGGAATTTTTGGAATATTCAAATAGGAAATTAAAGTCAGAGAGGAATTCGCTTGGTCTCGTAAAATACACCGTCCTTTTGAGGCTAAATTTATATTTCTAGAATAGTTAACTGTACAAAAATTATTCTAGTTTTTCTTATGGGGTAAATGTTTTTTACGAGATCAAACGAAAGAGATATATAAATGTTAATACTTTGACATAAAAGAGGTAGTTAAGTAAGAAAAAAAGACAAATTATATTTTAGCGGCGAATTTTAATAAATAAAGGGTTATTACTTATGGAACACAACTTTGGCTTTAATTATTTGATGTTTTTGGCGCTGTCCTAGTTCCACTCAGACTTTGTGATCACTGTTGAAGCTGTGTTTTTCATCTGTTCTGTGTCTTTCTATTCGTTAGCTCCGCGTAAATGCTTGGTTTTAATCTCAAGGCTCACTCTCGAGACTTTGTTTGCTACCAGTAAAGGCTCGGCTGTAATCGCTGTATACTCGGTTGTTACTCGTCAATCTTCGTTTGGTACTCGTGAATATTCGTCTGCATTTGCTGTGGTACGTGTAGGTACTTACTTTGTTTTCACCTCACCGCAATTCGCCATTATTGTTTCTTTCTGTTTTCGTTCCTCCTTGGTAGTTTTTAATTGCTTTGACTCGGTATTCCTCGTTACGTATTCGTAAATTTTCGTTGATGTCCGGACGTCGCGAACTTTATCATCCAATCCAGTCCAATTCTCAACTAAACCTGGCCACAATTTTGACTCGAGACTGACTGATCTCGCTTGACCAGTTACTTCGGAAATAAACAACAATATAGAACAGTCATTAAGAACTTGTAATTGGTTCCCGAAGTGTGCGTCCAATATGTTCACTTTTCTAATATAATTATATTTGCACGGTTTGTGTGAGCGCCATTCAGATTCACTTTGTATTGAGAGAGACAGTTTCTTAGTTTACGAAAGCAGACGTATTTCCGGTTGTCACTTGTCAGCGGAGACAGGCGACAGCCGGAAATACGTTTGCGCTCGCAAGCTAACAGTTTGCCAGCCGATATGCCTTGTTTTAACAAGTATGTCAAGTATAGCCGGAAGATTGTTACTTTAAATATTATTGCAATAGAAAGGAAAGAGACCCAAACGCAACCAAAAAGAGAAAAATGACTAAAAGCTTGAAAATTTCATCACAATAGCAATTTGATTTCTTCACATCTTGTCAAGAAATCAAATTTAATGAACCTAAATCCACTTTAACCCTGTACTTCTTCCCCCAAAACACACATTATATTTACTCTGTAGAATCTTTTTATCCAATATTTTTTTGCCTCTTCGCTGGCATTTGGTAACATAATATGGAAGTTAGGAAGGAAAACTGTCGATAATATTCTGGGACACTGAACGTTAAGGAGTTCCTTTTAAACCTGTAAGTGAAAGGAATGTCATAGATTTAATCGTTTGTTTAAGACATTTTCCTTAAATTGTCGCTGTTGAGATCAGTCTTTCAAACCGGAAGTTGAGCCTGTGGTATTTTTTAAGGCGGATATTTGTTTTCATGTGGACCAACTGTTCAAGATGAAACTTCAAATAATGAATTTAAAATTCGCGTGTGTAATTTGAAAAGTTGTGAACTCGTTTCTATAATTTCCATGTGTATTGAAGTTTCGGTTGTAACTTTCGACGCGGGAGAAAAATATTAACTCTTCTCATTTTAAATCCCTATTTGCAAAAACAGTTTTTGTTTCGCGAAAAGTAAACAATAATTTTTTTCAATCGTTTACAACAATCAGCGTCATGTTTAAACCATAGGTATACTTGTGACACCGGTTGCTTGGCGATACATTTCCTTTTTGTGAAAGTCACAAACTATATTCGCAGTCAAATATTGATGACAATATCAACCAGCCAAGCCAAACAGTAATATCCGCTGGAAACCGAAAGCCGCCAAGATTCAATTTATTCTTCGACGCCATGTCCTTGCTAAGTGAGAACGAAATTCTCGAATCGAATTTCGTGAGACGAAAGCTGGGGCGGGCAAGCGGCGAGCGAAACAGCCCTATTAAGATCGAGTTATATTTGTTTGTGACTCCGCGCGCCGAATACGGTTTTGATCTTCTCCGACGCTAAATGATTTTCTGAATGTCGCATGAACAGGCTTGTTCACAAGCGACTTTTACTCGAATCCTGGTGAGTTTGGTGAAGGCTAACAGATGGAATGGTGCGATCTCTCCTTGTGGATCGTCAATTCGCTCCTGGAGCGAGACTGTTTTAAGGTTAGATCTTTGCGTTTCTCTACCAAGGCCGTTGAGATTTATCATTTTAGTTTTATTGCCGCACTTTATGTAAATTTCTGATGTAATTTAGTTTAGTTACTGATGTTGTTGGTGATATTGCTACTGCTTTCAGTAAAAATCTTACACAATTTCGAGCGAATCGCTCACACAACGCAACACATCACATGTAGAACTTGTTACAGTTCGCTGAATGGACTCGTTTTCATTGTTATTGCGGTAGGATTTCACCAAACGTAGCACCGCGTTAAATCGCTGTGTTTCTCTCAAAAATTTCGACTGTATGAAGGTTTTTTGAGATTACCTTTCCATAAATAGGCTGGAAGTCATTCAACCAAGCTAAGGTCGCAATAAATTTTAGGCCTGCTGTGTTTTTATCTTTTATTTTGTCCGTATAGAATGCGAATTTTTTATTACACAGTGTTTCCCAGCAACCAATTACAATACGCGAAAGAACACGTAACCCCGGCCACGCACCTGTTGTTATGATATATCGTTTTCTCTGATTGGCCACGAGCGTTTATTCCATCAAAACAATTCTATCCGTTACGTGTCGTTTAGTGTCACACAATGTGCTGACAGACGCCTTTCGAACTTTTTTTTTCGTTTACTATTTTTCGCTTTCTTTTAGGCCATTGTTTGTCGATTTGACTGTCTTTGTCAAAACAATTATCCGTAAAGAACACTGTTTTTCTCTTCCCTTGATCTTGTATTTTTGATGTACTCTTGGAAAATGCTGGAAAGCGAACAAGTCGTTTCCTCTGAAAGTAAACAAACAAGTGATGAAACTAAATGTCTTAAATCTTTAATCTACGCTGCTTAGCCTCGCTTATCGCCATTGGTTCCTCGCAAGACGTTAGCTGGTCTCAAAATACAGCAACTTTTTGAGAACGTGATAATTGACTGTGCCCCCTTGGGTAGTTTTTCTCGACCGATCGAAATAACACCATATTCTGTTCCATGTCGTCTATGCTTGACAGCACCGCCTGAGCGATCAGTTGCAAACGAACAGGTAAACATTGGAATATTTCATTTATTATGTTTACGTGAAGGCTGTTGCTGTTCCGATCTTTTGACACGTAAGTTTTTTGGAAATTGTTTCTAAATTATTGTTCATATAAAAGCAGATGATGTGAGCGCACTTCCTTTGCAACTCACATTTTAAATTGCAAGCCAGCAAAGGTGTTTCCAGCCGTTTTTTGAGGCGTATTAACGTTTCTTTTTGCGATCTAAGCCGCCACAAGCAGTATAAGTTATTAGTTCACTTTACATACAAATGAGGTTAGAGTTTCAATATTTTTTTTTTTTTTTTTTTGCGAGTAAAGAAAAAATGTTTTTCGCACGCTATAAGCCATCACGCTTTGTTTCAAAATCGTATTCCTCTTAGACAAATGAGGCGATCGACTTCTCACGCGAAGCGATCGTTGCACGATTCGCAGAACAAATTTCGAAGCGGCTTATATCTCGTTCGTACCGCACTTAATATACATATCTCAAAAGCTTTGCTTCTACGATTGTTTACAACCCTAGATAACTACATATAGCTTATCGAGTAGCTGTGTTTGCGACGGATTTAACGGCTATATAACCATCAAATTTATTCTTCAATGCATTCTTGACTTTGAAACAAATTTACCCATGTATGAAATCGATGCAGCCGATTTTTTTATTCTTCCGCAACGAGTTCGCCGATAGTTACTTATACGGCTGTTTGTTCCTAGCCTTGTGGGACGTTGTTTGTGTTAGGGTTCTTTGTTGTCTTTGTCTTTTCGCTTTCACGTCGAGTTTGGTGATTGTGGTTTTCATCCCTAACTAGGCTTATTAGAAAACGAAATAACTTACTAAAGCGTTAAAGACTTCGAGACGGGCTGGTCAGTTTAATTATAACGCGAAAATGACACCATTTTGGCAGGTGCATCGTCTTAAATAGTGTAATTGTCACCGCTAAGCTTTAATTATTTTGTCTGTAATTTTTTAGGATGAAAAAAAAAAAAAAAAAAATTCCGCGTTCCTCTAACCGCACTACCATTTACTTTTAATGTGGTGTTCCTGATTTTTTTCTTCGTGTTTATATGGGAGCAAATTTTGTTTAGCGACGACTTTGTTTGAGAGCGCAGTTCTGCTTATAATGCGTGATAATGTAAATTAACTACCCTCACAAATTATAGATTTAAATCTATAGCAGGGTTAATTTGCGAGAGATAAAGGTTAGCTCATTCCCGTAGACACAACACAAAAGATGCGTTGAATAATTTGTTTCAAATCTAACCGCTTGATTGGTTTTTTAAATTTTTTTTTATGTCACGATTTTCCGTTCGTTTATTTGTAGAGAATACTTTGTGAAACAAATAGCTGCCTCAAAAAGCGGATCAATAATGCAAACATGTAGATAATGATTTTTGAGAAGATCGTGAGAAATAATACGAAATTATATGTTTATATATGTTTTATAAAACAACAACCTTCAAATTCATACGAATTTCTCTACGTTCCTATTTAAATAAATTAAAAAAAAAACTGTTTTTCAATGAAGATTTGACGTGTACTTTTTTATCCAGGGTCGTTTATCGTATTTGAATTATTGCTTCTTTTTTGATTTGCTTGCATGAAAATTGAGGATTACGTTGTCGAGAATGGGAGACTTGTCCTCAACCGCTTCATTTTTTTAAAATAGTTTCTATAGATTTCCATTGATTTTCATGTGTGAACTTATGAGAAACTTTGAAAGTGAAATTTTGCTAAAAAGGTTTGGTAAAGAAAGAACAGAAGTGAAAAAACCTGGCCTCCGAATCTTTTATGGGGCTCTTTACAACATCAAGCTGTCCCGTCATTTCTAAATATTTTAAGTTGATCGTTTATGGTGCATCTCAAATTTTCCGCAATCTTAACCAGTGGCAATTTGATAATTCTTTATTGGCTATCAACTCCAATAGTTTCATTACGAATTAGCGTTTCTTTTCTCAATACCCATGCGATATCCATGCTGTCAACAAAAAGTTTGAATTTAACAACTGTTTCTCATGGTTGGAGAAATCATTGACTTTGATTAAAAGTGGAAGTTTGTTTCCAAATTTATTGCTGAAACATCCTTCCTCGCCAGTTAGATTATTACTGAGGTTACTTGACGTTTCCCTAAGTAGAAGAAACTCAAATCGAAAACTTGCACCAAAACAATACATTGCAGTGTTCTTTCTTCTTTCGTAGGTAAGTTTGTGTTTTGTACTGAAAAGAGTGACTGTCTCAAAACAATTATAGAACCATGTAACCCGTTTCTTTGCTAATTGAGAACAAAACTTCTGTCGCTTAACAATTAAATCACACGTCTCCAGTCGCCTGCTGTATTGTTCTTCGCTTGAGACGAATAATTACAGAGGTTATGTATATTGTGCTTAAACAAACACAAAACAAAAGGCCCTGTCCGCTTACAACACGCCTGTCTCAGTCGGTAAACAAAGATGGCGTCCTCCGGGTGACCGTCTTTCGATCTAACTCTGGCTTTTCTCTGCGTGCCTTCTCTTCCAGATAACACGAATGAACGCCGAATTTGAACAGAAGCTCTGGGAGCTCAAGAACGAGCTGGAGACGCAGCGACTGCAACAAGTAGGGACGATGAAGAGCGTGTTGGAGAGACAGCATTCGAAGGACATGGTCGAACTCGATGATGTGCATCAACAACACATGGATGGTTTGAGAGACGGTAAGGAAATGGAAATTTTGATTTAGGGAGCAGAAATTCATAAGCTATGTGTACCTGTTACGTATTCGTAGGCCTTGCTCATTACCGTTGTAAAATATGAGGAGTAAAAGTCACTATAAAGTAAACCTTCTTACATATTAACCCCGTCAACACTACGCTGGAGAAATTTGAAAACGGAGGTTTCACTCTGAAAACGCATCAAATGTTTTCCGTCCACACTACGGCGGAGGAATTTAAAAACGCAACAATCACCGGTCGTTTCGGATTTCTGTTTGAGGAAAACTCTGTCATGGAAATCACACGCTTATCGTCACTACATCGTCTTTGAAACGTTCGTTTTCGAAAAGCTCTGTTTTCGTGACAGATTAGTGTGGACGGTAGACCTAACCGTAGAAATAAAGCTACGTTTTCAAATTTCTCCGGCGTGGCGTGGACACCGCCTCAGATGACCAAGGCCATCGTTGTAGGCAATTGACAATATTACTTGTAAGGATGTCAAGACGAATTCTCTTGGTGATAATGCTCAAAGGGTTTGGTTTGAACTCAAAGAAATTGCTGTTAATTTACCCCGGATGAACCGAGGATTAAAAGAATGTGGAGCAGGTGTTACTGAGACATCTTGCTTAACGGGGCAGGGGTGGGGGTGGGGAAAGTTTCACGAAAATATTGTGTCTTTTCGGTCAATTTCAGTTTGTTTGTCTTTTGAGTTTTCTTCGAGAGTTTAGCCCTATTTTTGCTCCACGGCGTCCACACAAATAGACTTCGTCGGAGTTTATCTCGGCCTCCACAGCACTATATAACGACTAAAAGATTTGCTCCTCCCGGGCATGTCCATTGTAGATTTACCCCCTTCCTTCCTTCCAAGCATTTTCAAGTTGCCCCGTTCCCATTAAGACTCCTCGGTTGAGAGAGGTAATGTGAGAAAGTTATGTCTTCAGCAGTGACACACAGTACTTTGATCCTAACAAGCTCTCGAATCCGAAACGCTCAATTCTGTGTCCATCTCGATAATCACAAACGCAAGATTGAAGTCCGGTCCACGCCACGCTAGAGGAATTTGAAAACAGAGGTTTCACTCTAAAAAACATATCAAATGTTTTCTATCGACGCTACGCCGGAGGAATTTAAAAAACGTGACAATCACCAGTCATTTTGGATTTGTGTTTGAGAAAAACTCGGTCGGGGGAATATCGCGACTATCATAACCTCGTAGTTTGTTTAAAGTTCAAAGTGTTTTCCGCCCACACAAAAACGAAAACCCGGCGCTTTCAAATTCATCTGGTTTGAAGAGTGTTTTCGAAAAGCTTCGTTTTCGTGACGGATTAGTGTGGACGGTAGACCTAACCGTAGAAACAAAGCTACCTTTTCAAATTTCTCCGGCGTAGTGAGGACGCAGCCTGAGTTAATCAATTACCGTACGGTTGTAGTTTTTTTTTGCGATACCGCAATAACTCGTATGCATTGCTTCATTCGCAAATTGTATTCAATCACATTTACATTCAATCATAAGATTATGGACATATGGATGTCGGAACAAAGGTAAATACATTAATAGCTTAGCAAAAAATAAGCATTGTCTATTCACACGGCAACACCATGAAATTATTTTATGTTTTGCCAAACTTTTAGCATCATTGACTGATTGCGTTAAGTCAGAATTGTGTTTGCTATGGCTGCCTAGCAATCGTCCCAAGTCAGTGTAATTTTCTGGTACTATTGTCCCTTTTCCTGGTCTTTGAGTTTCAAGTTTAGGAAGCTCATTTATAGCTTGAGGGTAACATTAGATATTCGTTTCTATTTGGTGTATTGAGAATCAGATGTAAACACCGCAATTTGCGAAGTGTTTTCTAGTGGTCACTTCAAGTCACATACCCTGCTGAAACATCTGGTTCCATAGTGATGATACGTCCGGTTTTACACGATAAAAAGATGCTGCATCCTGTATCACTTGCTTGTTCGTCTAAAATCGCGAAGATCTTCTTTTTGTTCGAAGTCTATGTTCTGGTCTTGCGTTCGTGCGAGGACATCATGATTTTCCGACGCATTGGTGAAGTGTAACGTAAGTCGCTTTGTGTTTCACTCAGCCCTGAGCGTTTCTAGTTAGCTACCCCAGACATTTTTGTGAGTTACACGTATCACAGTTTTAAATTTACAACGTACTTTATTTACGTTATGCTTAACCCGGGAGAATAGAAGGAAATTCAGCGGAGTTTTCGATTGCACTGAAAATCTTTGAGACGAATCATAGTTGTTACAAAATGTTGTTATCACTCTGTTGCAGTCAGTATTTTATATCTCCAGATCGTTATTTCATATTCCATTTATATCGTTATTGCGTTTTGAATGCTTTCAACACGTCTTATAGTTCTTTGACGAAATTGCAAGGAGAGTTAGCTTTGTTTGGCTTAAAAAGTTTGTCGGGTCATTTCAGTTAAAACATCGCTTTCGTCACGATTTTATTTTAAATAAAACAGCCGAGAAAATAATTTTATTTATTTTTAGCTGTTTGCTCTCATTTCATGTCATTTTTATGGTAGTTAATGCCATTTCGTTTTGTTTTGTTCTCTTTGCAATTTACAGCTTAATTTAAAAGTCTGAGATTCATTTGTTCTTTTCTCAGCCGGTTTGTAATCTTCATAATGCAAATAAGTCACTCGGCTTGTTTAGCTTCTCAGTTACTCTGAATAATTTTTACAATTTTGTTACGTCTACTGACTTCTTTATTTCGTTTTAGACCTTAATAGCCGCCACCACGAAGTCATGGGAGCTGTGAAATCACAACTAGAGACTTCCCATCAAGAGGACTTGAATGACCTCACCGCCAGATACCTGGCCGAGACTGCCATCAAGGTCGAGACGACCCGTCTGGAGACTGAGCACGAGTGGCAAGAAAAATTAAACGAAATGAAAGAAAAACACGAACTTGAACTTCAGACAATGGGCGAAAAGTTGTCACAAGTGAGTACGGCTGGTTCTTTTTCTATTTGTGAAAACACTCATCGCCCAGAATGCTATTGTTTTTCGCGACATGTACTTACAGTGCCCAATTTAATAAATTTTGAATGCAGTTTTACCTCTTTAATACGGACACCAAGGGACAGATGTGATTTTCTGTGTTATGGATGCGTCCCCATTATAGAGGCAAAGATTACATGCATTATGTTTCTCTGAGAAGAAGGGGATTGTGTTCCTCTAATTTAGAGGTTCTTCTGTAATTCATAGGTACGACTTCTTCTCTGCCAGGTTACAAGAAAAAAACTTTACAACTTTCAGCGAAAACTTACCGCAATACTCTCACACACACAAACTTTTCCTCCAGTCTTGAATTCTGTTCTGTAAGTCTTAAATACCAGTTTGTGTGCGAAAAATCCTTTATTGAATGGCTGAGAAAATTACTTCATTGTGATTGGCCGAAAGCAGGCCAATTTATTGTTAATTCTTAATTAAAGACTTAACGATTCGCCTTAAGGCTCGTGCATGTTTGAGAGAATTTTCAAATATCACCCGTTGTGCGAATGCCTAATTGCACTCGCATTCATGCGATTACCTATACTTATTCTTGCGTTATAAGCCTGTATTTTTATTATAAGCCGTTATTAAACGTTTTTTCTTTCTCTCCTTTTTTTTTCCTTTTTAGTTCGAAAAAGAGATCGATGAACTCAAGGAGAAACATGAACACGAACTGAGCGAAAAATTGTCTCAGCAACAAGAACAGTTTGAACAAATGCGGGAAAAAGAGCTTCAAGAAATGACAGATAAACATCGGGAAAACTTGGTTGATGCGATAGAAAAAGGCGAAATGGTTGCAAGTGAAAAGCACCAAAGTGATCTTAACGCTTTGCGAAATAAACTCATGGAAGAATTCCGAGAAAAGATTGAAGAACTTGAGCAAAATCTCGACGAGCAACACTCTCAGGAGTTGGAGGAACTTCGCGACGAGCTCGAAAAGGAAAGAACAGAAGTTACTAATGCAGCTTTGGATGATCTGGGAAAGAAACACGCTGAAGAAATTGAGTTTATTAGAAACGAGCAAGAACAACTGCTCGAACAGGCAGCAGAGACGAGAAGACGCTTGGAGAAAATGCACGGAGAAGAAATTCTAGAAATAAACGAACAAGTGAAACGAGAACACGAGAAATTGACGCGGATGAGAGAAGACTTGGAAGGCTCGTACGGTGACAGTGCTAAAGAGCATGCGCAGCAGCTGGAAAGCTTGCGGGCGCAGCTGGATAAACAGCGCGACGAATTGAAAGCAAAGCATTTAGCGGAGCTGGAGAACTTGAAAGCGGAGTTTCAGAAGCGGCTTGTTGAAAGCGATCAGAAGCACGCTGAAGAGGTAGAGAGGCTGAGGTCTGGCTTGGAACAGGAGAAGATGGAAAGAGAGCTGGATCATGTTCGGGAGCTTGAGAAATTAGCTGAAGACATGGAAAGAAGGTAACAAAATGTTCAGTTTATTGTAATAGAAGTTCGTAGATGTGGTTATAAGAGGCTTAATGTAACCGATTTTGGTCCTGTTTCCTTTCCCCCGTCGACGATTTTTGTGGTTACACCCATAACATGGAGTGTTGGTGGCTCGGTAAGGGCCCCTCGACAGCATGTGAGCAGGTTCTGTAATGCTAGGTTATGAACTACAAGGGCGGCCGCCTCGCATCAGCTCGGGTTCGCTTGTTCGCCCGCCGTTTTTTTCACCTTTTTCGAGTTAGGAAGCTTGTTTATAAGCATGTTCATGCCGTAAGGAATATCAGTAATATACGATATATTGACAATATCTGCTTCCCAGATTTGGAAGGTGGGGCATAGGTGGAGTGGGACCGCGTTGGATCATATATTGAATTATCAAGTCGCTTTGGCAACCGAATGTAACCACCCAATTAAGCTAACTCAAGATTAGCGAGAATTTGACTTCAGTTTTGTAACTTGTCGATGACGTTTTCTGTTTGTGCTGTCTGCCCTTCAGTTTTGACTTTGGATAATCTCAAGCTAGAAAAAGAATAAGCAGTGAAAAACATATTTATACAGAAAAATTAATACATTGGTTGACTTATAACCCTGGATTAGCGTTAGCGTTAACCGATTTTCGAAAAATCCGGCCCCGGAAGTTTGTTATATCCAAATTTTGAGGACTGAATTTAAAAGATCTCATCAAGCAAGTTTGTTTAAGAAGTGTCTCGTCTTAAGGCATGCCACAGAATAACGTTTCATGCACTTGCGTCAGTTGTTTTACATTTCTTTTTGTCAGATACATCTCCAAGGAGCAGCAGCACGCTAGAGAAATAGGAGAGCTTCAAACTGAGCTGCTTAAAGTGAAGACAGACATGGACAACAAACACTACAGCGAGCTGGAAAGCACTGTCAAAGACCTCGGCGGAAAGTACGAAGAAGATCTCGGGAAGCTTGTGAAAGAGCTCCAAGATAAACACGAGCAAGAAATTGAGAGTCTAAAACTCGAGTTTGACCAGACAAAAGAAAAAGAACTAGAAACGTGTAAAAACGAGTTGACAGAACAATTTGACGACGAGATTCGCTCGCTGAAGTCACGCCATGAGATAGAACTCGAAGATTTAAGAGGACAGTACCAAGAAGACAAATTGAAAGATTTTGCGAAGATGAGCGCCAAGATGGCTATGCAAAATGCACAGGCTTTAGAAAAGATGCGGCTGAAACTGAGCGCCACACACGAGAAAGAAATGGAGGAACTTAGAATGGAAAGTCAAAAGGACTACGAAAGTACAGCGCTAAGACTATCCGCTCAGGTCGAATCCATGGAAATCGAACATCGCAAGGCATTACGGCAGTTAAAAATAGACTTAACCGAGAAACATCAGAAGGAAATGGAAGATTTACGGCAGGAGTTGAGCAACAAAGAGGAAGAGTTGTTAGATCTTAGCGAAAGCCACGAGAAAGAAGTAGAGACTTTGAAACACAGACAATATAGTGATTTGCTAGATGAAGTGTCGAGTGTCAGAGCGGAGCTCGCTTTACAAGCCGTGCAGAAGGTAGAAGAAGCGAAGTTAGCGATGGTGGAAGACAGTTCCAAAAAGGACGCTACTATACAAGAATACGAAGGAAAGATTCACGAAATCCTTGAGCAACACGAGAAACAGATTGAAGACTTAAGCGAAGAATACGAATCGCAGCTAAAAGAACTGAAAGAAGAACTGGAACTTTCTAAGCAATGGCTGACGTCGAAAGATGGCAGCAGCGAGGAAGAGTTATTTCAACAGTACGAGGGGAAACTTCAAGATATAAAACAACACTATGAAAAGAAAATTGAAGGTTTAAGAGACGCTAATAAATGGTATGGCCATGACCAGGGAGAGAATGAAAAGTACGTGTTGGAAGAGATGGAAAATTGCCGCAAAGAAATCGACGAGTTGGGTGCTAGACTTGAAACCGAGAGAGAGCAATTTAAAGACATTTACGAAAACATGAAAGTTTCACAAGGGGAGGAGCTTTCGTCTTTACGAAGCGAACTGGAAGCTAAACATCAGCGGGAGTTGAGCGAAATGAAAGAACTTTTTGCCGAGAACGTTGAAGCGTTGAAGGAAGAACTACTTGTCGCTTCAGACGAAGCCAAAATGCAGCTTTTCACAGAAGAACTCGAGAAGAAGCATCAAGCAGAGCTTGACGCTCTGAGAGAACAGCTTACTACAGAACATCAAAATGAAATGGAGAACTTTAAGGAGGAGATGAGCGGAGAAGTTGAAGCACTCAGAGAGCAAATGCTTGACTCTTCTGAGCAAGAAAAGTTCGATGTTTTAAAAGAAAGCTTGCAGAAGGAACACGAAAACCAAATGGATGCTTTGAGAGAGCAGCTGGAAAAAGAAAACGAAGAGGAGATTGGAAGGCTTAAAGAAGATTTCGCAAAGGCTTTGGAAGCAGTGCAAGCAGAGGAAAAAGCGAGAGAGGAGAAGGCGCCATACTCTGGAGAAGACTTCGCCGAGCAGCTCGAGGCGGTGAAGCGACAACTCGAAGCTGAGCACTTACAAGAAATGGAAAAGCTCAAAGACGACATGTTACATGAAGTGAAAACTCTTCAGGAGCAAGTTCAGCTAGCCGCTGATAGTGAAGTGGAAGCAACGAGGGTTCGTCTTCAGCAGGAAATGGAAGGAATAAAAGAAACCTTGGAGAAAGGGATGGTTGAAGAAAAATCACATCTTGTAGCAGGTATGAAAAGGTTCAACCTGGAATTCTTTTAAAGCCATGATGCATGGTAGCTGAAAGAAAAGAAGAAAAAAAAGTTAAATAGACTGGTCTGCGCCAGAAATCAAATTCACAGAATTTCTCGTACTCTTTAGTCACGCTGTGTTTGTGCCAATTCAAAATGTCAGCTAAACAACGTGATTTTCTCGTTGAAAAGATATAAACATTTGTACGAACTAACAAAGAGTGATATGTTGGTGCACTTCATGCGATAGATTCATTTTCAAAAGTCGCCTCTTGGGACATCTTAATTTCCGGAATTGAATAAGAGGTAATAGATAATTATTCTGCATTTGTTTCTTTGATAAAGGTATCTCGCATTATTTCCATAATTGCTTGTTAAATACGAAATCATTTTAAGCAGTAAACATGCGTTTGGTTTAATGACACAAGAATCGCGTTTTGCTTGCAAAATGTTGGATTTACGAAGTTAGACTTTGGATTTGAATATGTCAACGTTGTGGGGAGCATCTTTGCGGGCACAACAAGCGATTGGACTTGGTTATTCTGTTGCTGGGCTATTTTGGAATGCCTCCAAACTTACGTAATACTCTTATTGCATCTGCTTGATTCGTGAGTTTTTTGACGAGAATTTAGTTGAGTTAGGCCAATCATCGAGTTGAGCAAGAGCTGTCGGTAATTTCATCTTTAAAGCTTAAAGCGACCGACTCCAGATTTAAGGTAAAGTCGTTTGTCGCCATTTGTTAATACTGCGTACATTGGAGTTTTTCGCGATGCTGTGCTGTTTGATCTCTTGTGTAAATCATTTTCGATCGGTTGTCCAGCCCACGAGCATCGATTTGAGTAATTATTCATAGTTAAAGAATAAAATTAGCGGCGATTGTTTTGTTGTTATGCTTTCGCTTTCCACAGAACACCAAGCGGCCATGGCGCAAGCCCAACAGGAACAGGAAACCCAACAGCAGAGGGACCTCGACGCTCTGCAAAAGAAACACGATGCAGAAATGAAAGCTCTACAGATGCGATTCAACGAAGAACTGGCTGCCGACAGAGTTAAGCTCGAAGAAGAGAAGGAGGCAGATTTAGCTCGGTTACAAGAAGCACTCAGCGGCAGCCTCAGCGAACAACAGGAGTTGCAGTTACAAATGTTGAAGGAGCAACATGATCGTGAACTCGAAGCCGTCCGAGAGGAACTGGTGCGAACTCACATGGAAAAGTTCACCGAGATGACGGCTCGGTTGGAGACTGAACACGAGGTTTGTTTAATTCTTACGGTGACGATTTCGACTTAATCATTTTGAACGGGCCATAAGTTTGTTTTTGAGTTAATTTGCTTGAGTTTGCGGTCCATCAACGAAAGGTGCAAACATGTCGCAGAGAGCTTATGTAGTCCTTATGTAGTCTTTAATTTAACCGTGGTTGTTACTACGTTTTTACTTAAAACTCCGTTTTAAACTTGGAACAGTGAGAATAATGACGTTGGAGGTTGTTTGGATACGCGCGGAGAAAACGCTTCTGCCTCAGTGATCTACCTGAATGCAACTGAAAGTAGTGGGTGCGTGGAACGTTGAGGCTAGCAAGCACCAGTTGCGTGCCTTTATTTTGTCATGACATGCATCTCTTAAGCTACCTCATAAAGACAATTAGAGACTAAAACATTTTCCCTCTGTTTCTCAAATTCTAAAGGCGGACCTCGAACGAATGAGAGAATTTACCCGCGCGGAAATGTCTCAAAAGTTCCAAACGGAACTGGAAGAAGCTAAAGAAGTAGCTCGCTACGAACTGGAACAAGAACATTTAGAGAACCTTCGTCAACTCGAGGCCAGCCTGGGACAGAAACACGCGGAACAGCTGCGCGGATTGGCTGAATTACAGCAGAAGCACGTGGAGGAAATTCACATCCTCAAGGCTGGTCACGTGGCGGAAGTAGAACGTCTCAAGAGCGAAGTTGCGCAGGCGTACAACGATCAGCTTTCCGCCGTTAGTCTAGACGCCGAGAGAGAGCTTTCGCAGATCAAGGAAGAGCTCGATGTGGCTCACAGCAAGGAGATTGACGCGTTTAAGGACGCGCTTGAGAGAGAGAAATCACGGGTGCTAGCGCTAGAAGCGGTGCAGGCAAGCATGCAGACCGCGCACCGTGACATCGTGCAACGCATGCAGGAGACCTTTGACAAGGAGATGGAGAGTGTACAGAGCGATGTGGACTCTGCACACGGGGAACAGGTGCAAGAGTTACAGAGTTTGCTCGAGGAGAGACACAAAAGGGTAGGAAGTTGTTCTGTTCTTCTGCAGTCAAAATTACCAGTTTTTTTTTTATTTAGTTGGCGAAATAACCCACATCTCCTATTGCATTATTGACATTTTCTTTCCCAAAGCTTGATTCCTGTCGAGGGAAGATAAATCACGTCGAGAGAGTTAATCCACCTTATAGGCCTTATTCCTTAGTTAATTCCTATCAAGCTATTTATAGGTCACTATCGACTTTAGAAATCCTAGGAGGATCTAGTGATGTACATCCCGTGACGGGTATTTTACTCATGTATCCAATGCGCGTGGTAACATTATTCGCGGGAGAACTAGATAACATATCTTAAAATGGCCTGAGCGGGATTACCTTGAGAATATGGCCTGTATGGGGGACTGACCCTCTTACCGTGTATCCTCTGCTGCCTACGAAAAATTCAGATCGAATGAAAAAACACACAACAAAAAGAGACACTGTACGCTTCCCTGTAGAGGCGTCTTGAAGCTCAGATGGCTTGAGAATCCAATCATCTCTGATTACATGACGCTTCTACGAAACACGCACACGTTTATCTGGCTTTGATTAGCGAAATCATGCAAACGTCCAGCAGGAAAACAGAAGAGCTAATTTTCCAGGGTGGAAAAATCTCCCTCGCCGCCCTCCTTGCCGTAGTAGGGAGCTTAAGCAAGGACCACGGCAACGCCGAGGACTAGGCCAAGTCAAATAGGAATTTATATTTTACCAGCGAAATTCGCGATTGTGTAGATCTGTTTAGTGCGCCAATGGCTCTAAAAACATGCTCGGACTAAATATGCAATGACAGCGTTCAATTCCAAATGGAAATACGACAAATTAACCGTCGTCGTTCGCGTTCCCCAGACTACACAGAACTTGGTCATTTCACATTCTTGTTTTGCCGAATTAAAAACGCACGTGCACAGCCATTGTTCTGCTCATTAAACCTTTTGTTCTCGTTCTCGTTGCTGTCGTCGTCGTAGTTTGCTTAAGGTTACCGTAAACCTTCGCGGGTGTCCTTAGCGAAAAAAATATTACCGCGCTGTTATAAAGACAACCACTACAAATTGTATATCAATGCAAAGGTTATAGAATGCTCTATTCGATAAAAATTGTTTTGCCTCAATTTATTTTAATCATAAGGCGAGCGCGACCTAAAAGCGCGAAACGACCGACGTTCCATTGAGCGAATTTATCGGGTATCAAACTCGACCACATCAACAAAGCTACTGCATTATATCATTCACGAGGCATCAATCATCAAAACCGTGTGGGGGATTTGCGTTTTTCAAAATTGACCTCCTGCAATGGCCTTCGTCGTAAAACGTGTCGCTGTATTTTTGGACATCAAACTTGACAGAAATTTTCCAAAACAACAAATAGGGATATCGCCAAACCCTCACACGGTTTTGATGATTAATGCCTTGTGAATGATATAATGCAGTAGCTTTGTTGATGCGGTCGAGTTTGATACCCAATAAATTCGCTCAATGGAACGTCGGTCGTTTCGCGCTTTTAGGTCGCGCTCGCCTTATGATTAACAAAAATTGAAGCAAAACAATTTTTATCGAATAGAGCACTCTATAACCTTTGCATTGATATATAATTTGTAGTGGTTGTCTTTAAGACAGCGCGGTAATATTTTTTTTCGCTAAGGACACCCGCGAAGGTTTACGGTAACGTTAAGCTCTCTAGTCACGCAACGCGCCTTCACGCAAACATAACACTATCTTGCGTGACTGTCTCTCTGGTCTATCTGAACAGTACGATCCTATGCTGTGCCTGTTATTCACTTTGTTTGCCCCTAATACTGATAGGAGTTGGAACGTGTCAAATCCGATCTGGCCGCCGCGGAAGAGAAAGCTGCAATGATTGAAACCCAACAGGCCAAGAGTCTGGAAGAACTGGAGAGCCAGTTCCGGCAAGAGATGGAGAAATTGCAGGAATTCGTGAAAAGTCAGGAGAAGGAATTCGTGGCTGAAATCGAAAGAACGAAGGTGCGTAATTGTGTTTCTAGCTTTTGCTTTACCCGCAAGCTTGAAGAAACGTGTTCTCAGTAAATCCTCGTATAAGACCCGAGTGCTTCCGATTCTTAGATCCGATTGTTTAATCGAAGTTCAGCGTTTCAATCGACAGCGTCACCTTTCACCAAAATCTTAACGTAATCTACGTGATTTGCGGCAAAAGGCGGAGTGATACGGGCAACTTATATTTCCTCCTATTCGTGCAACATTACATTGTAATTCATTGCAATTACACTGCATGTTTAATAGCGATGCAAGTTGCGGCAACATGTTGCTCGAAGAAGACAGGAGTTAATATCCGTACGACCTGCTGCCGCTAATTGTAACACGGGTGGCAATAAGCTCTTTTTAATTTGCAATGCAACAGCGTTGCATCGAAAGTTGAAAAAAAAAAAAATGCCTCCCCATATTACGTGGCCTTAATCCACTTTGTAACAATTATCAATTATTGATTTTTTTTTTTTTTTTTTTTTTTTTTTTTTTGATGTTTAAGGCTTTTGTTAACTGCCAGAGCTGAAGGTAATACAAACGGAGACCTTGCATGGAATTTCTCGCCGTCTTACAAAAACCAAATTCAGCTAATTGTTGAACACCGTTGAAATGTGCCCGCATATCTTTTGCGACCTGATAATCCTTGTATCACATAAAATGAAATCGCTTTAGCTATGTTCTATGGCGTTTCGCTGACGCGGTGATCGATCGAAGATCTCCTGTTAGGCTTTGTTTGTTTTTCTTTTTGTTGCTGTTATGTTGATGAGCATGTAACTGTTCTATCTTCACGAATATTTTTAGGACGAAAATGAAAAGCTGGTGAACAAGCTTCAAGAGAAGCAGTCGCTACTGAAAGAGGTGTGTATCTGAATCGCTAATTAACGCTTTTTCAAGCAAAATGGGCAATAGGGAGCAATGGGGGCAAGTGCAGAATAATATTTGAATGCTAAGTCACGTGTTATTGGTTTTGTACCTGATTGGCCGAGAAGGCACATTTGTTCGCTCTGATTGGTTGTTGAATGTTTTGCGAGTTTAATGATCAAATTACCAATGAAGTTTTTTGAACTCAAAACCAAACTTAGCTTGGCTGGCTAACTAACTGTTTGTTGTGGCCCTATTGAATTTTAACTTTGCCGGAAGAGCGCTATGGTAAGCCTTAATCAGTCCTTCGCTTCTCGTTCGCTGTTCATTTCTCTCTGTTTATGCGCTGAAACTTGTTTACAATAGCCCGAACCGTGGTTTCGCGAGAACCCGAAGCGACAGAAAGTAAGCTTAATTTATCTAAATTTCCTTTTCCATTGCAGGCAAATAAGCATCGCGTAAATTAATTTTTATTCTTCTACCTTGTAGATGGAAGCTGAGCAAGCTCGTCTTCAAAATGATCTCCAGCGCCAGTCAGATAATTACAACTTGATTTTGACTCGGCGTGACAGGGAACATCAAGAGGAGGATAACCTAGCTACCATGCTCCGCTCGGACGTTGAACGTTTGGCGGCAGAGAGGTGGGGGAAATTTGTACTCTTATTTAGAATATAGCTACTGTATACCCGTTATTGCACGTAGGTCCCGGAGTTTGTGTTTCGACCTCAATCAACGCCCCTTCTCAGATGGAAATGATTTCGCTTTTCCATGCTATATTTTAAACAAAATAGAAGATGATGTTCCTATATTTTCCTAGAAACTAATGCACTTTTGAGGTCTAGAAAACGGTTGCACGCTCCCGTTCCACTCGTGCGCCCACTAGCAATTTTTTTGGACCTCAAGCGAGCATTATCTTCTAAGAGAACTTGTAACACCATATTCTATTTGGGCGATGAATTACAAATCAGCGAATGAACTCTGCAATAGATTTAAGAGCTGGAATCAAACCATGAATCTTCTGGCCCTGAACAACAGGGCCTTGAATGTTAGCCCAGTCAAGAAAATGAGACCGCTAGAGGCAAAGAAAAAGTTATTTTGATTTTGGTGGTATTCGCAGCCACGAAATCCGGACTAGATCAACGTTGCTCGACCAACTGAGCTACGAGGTAAGACCAGAGCAATCTGATATAGACATAACAGTAACATGGGTTTTGGCTTTATGTATGCATTGTTTCGTTTCTTTCTCGACAGAAATGCGCTGCAACGAGCCAACGAACGCCTTCTAAAACTCCTTTCAGACGTCGTGAAACAAGCGGCCTCTACAGAAGAAACGATCAATAAACAGCTTGAAGACCTCATACAAGAGACGAGCCAAAACGAGGAACAGCTTACACAATGGCCCATACAGGAAATGGAATCGGGGACCTTGCACGAGTCCCGGTTACCAACGGACTCAGTTCGTCGGCCCGAGGGGTCGATTCCTCCTGGATTAGTGACCTCAACACCTGCCGCAGGGCCCAGTGCGCCCACATTAAACTTCGCTACGCCAGCAGGAGGTGAGGGAACCTTAGTGGTAAATTGTTTAAGTGCTTGAACTTCAAGCATAGGCACGCAGTTCGTGTTAATGACTTTGTGCCTTATGAAAGGCCTGTCTTAGACATGTTGCAAAGAGTTAGGATACATTATCGTTGCTGAATATCACAACGTTAGATACAGGTACCCTATTGGTGCAGAGCTATGTACTGATTAAAATCTGTTTAACGGATTACAAAACAGATATTCAACAGCTATGGGGGCCTGCTGTTAATGTATTTAGCTCATTTAGGTTACCTTGTACCTTCAGAGTTAAACATGTTCTAATTTCCGGGTTTTTTTTTTTTTTTTTTTTTTTTTTTCGAAAAAATAAACTTTGTATGAGCTTTCAGCCAAAACAAGACAGATAAAAAAGAGTAAATACTCACCGAGAAAATTGACACTGCGATTTTTTACCGGAAATAACAGTCCCTTATTGATTGATAGCTAATTGAAGAGTTGGAACTTTGAAAAGGAGAGATGATTTGTTCCTTCCAGTTTAACCTTCGCGGAGAATTCGATAATTCATTTTTCAGAAAACTTATTAAAGTTTTGAGTAGCCAGACCTATATGCTTTAATTTGATGTGGGGTAGGGTATCGATGATGTGGCCGCGAGGCGCTACATTCGTGGGTTTAAAGACTCCCCTGAAGGTACACGGTAACCTAAAAAAAAGGTGCGGAACTCTTGCGTTGCGAACTCTTGAGTTATATTTGGCCAGAATATTTAATTTGGTTTTTTTCAGGATTAAACGGAGAGAGATGAAAAATAGAACTTAAGGTGTAAAGCCATTTACCTGCAATTAAATATTCCTAGATACTGTTGAAATGAATGTACAGAAAGCCATAGTAACGCTAATGAACTTAGAATGAAGCCGCAGTTGATGTGGAAGTGGCAAGAATTGATTAAATATTGACTTGTACAACGATCAATAGCTCATGTACATTGATTATAGGTGCTGCTGCCGCTGACCTGTCCGAGTCAAGTGATGCAACGCTGACCAGCAAGACCGACTTGTCACTGCTTAGTGATGAAGGACTGGAACTGTCTCAGCGGCAGACGGACACTATGTTCCAGGGCCCGAGCTTGGATGATCAAGCCGAGGAACTTATTATAGGTACGATTCAAAACTGTCACGGAATGGAATGGGGACCACAGTTTTATTCTACTTACCAAGAGAAATTCTGAACTTTTAGAATTCAGTTTGGATCTAGGGAGGCAATCAGACAGAGGTGCTGTTCAAGAACGAAGTTATTTTAAAGGAGAAGGATCGTTTTAAATTAGGAATACACAGTCCGTGGTTCTGTGATGTCGACCCTAAATCGAAGCTGTTTTTACCTTTGCCCTTCCAATGAGGGCTTCTTTTTTCTTCTTTCCAGAGGCAACAAACAGAATCTTTTGGGCCAAGGAAAGGCCATTTACTTTAATGAATCGTGTTCAATCGAGACGCTCTCAAATTGTTTTCAATTTGTCATTATCACCTCATTTTTCCTTAGTTCTCATAAATGTCAACACTAGCTCATAGAGACTGAGCGGGCTCCGTTAATAATAACCAAACAGGAAACCTAGTCTTACCTTCAATTGAGCAAGTAACTCAATGACTGTTTGTTTTTCAGACTCGGGGGTCAGGTTGAGATCTGCGGCCCAAAAAATGCTCGAAGTTGTCGCTATGATGACAAAACAGGTATTCATGATAAATGTTGTAATTGTTATACTTTATTAAAGACAGTGATGCTACCAGTGCGATCATTACCGTACAAAGACATCGATCTGGTGCATGTTTCTTCTAACTTTATCTCGCTTATAAATCTTTCCACCTGTGTCTGTTTGCAGTGGAATCAAGCTCGCAACGCCCAGAAGGAGCTTCTCGATGTCACATCCCAACGAAACGAGGAACTCGGACAAGTCATGGCAGCCCAGGAGGAATTGATGGCAAGACTGAAAGAGGAACTTGAAGAGAAGGAAAGGCTCGCAAATGAGCTGAACAAAGCTAACGAGCAAATGGAGGAAATGACAGCCGAAAACGACCGGTTACAGCAGGAGCAAACAAATAATGACGCCTTGCAGAAGGAGAAGGAAGAACTGACCGAGAAATGTGAGGAAATGGGAAAGGAAAACGAAGACTTGAAAGCGAAAGTCGAGGCCGCCGAGAAAGAGATACAAGAAGGCAGATCACGTGAGCAGCAACTCGAGGAAGCCAAAAAAGTGCTTGTTTCTGAACTAGAAGCTCTACAAGAGGAAGCGAGACTTCGTTTGGCACAGGAAGTAGTTGATAAGAATTTCGATGAAGAAGGACTCAAGAGGGAGGTGAACAAATTAAGGGAGGCAAGAGACGAACTGGTTGAGGAACTTGAAGCTCTGAAAGAATCTGGTGACGAGCTCCTAGAGGAGAATGAAACGTTGAAGTCCGCGGTGGAGCATCTAGCGAACGCGAAAAAAGATCTGGAAGACAAGTTGACGAAAATGGAGGCACAGAAACTTGATGAGCTCGACGGTCCGGAAGAACTGAAGTCCAAATTAAAGGAACTGAACGAGGCCTGTGATAAGCTTAAGGAAGAGAATACGGGGCTGGTGATACGGATCGCTTCTTTAGAGAAAGAAGCTAACCGATCGCAGATGACTGGCTCCGAGGGTGAAGTCATTGAGGAAAACGACCGATTGAAGAAAGAAGTCGAGAAACTTCATGGCGACGTTAGCGAGCTACAGGAGGAAAACGAGAAGCTAAAAGACGCCATCGAACAATTCCGGGACGCGGTGCAACACCTCTGGGACGAGAAAGAAGAGCTGAAGATCGAGCTGTCCACGGCAAAGGGAGAAGACACGCTGGAGTTTGATCAGATGCAACAGATGAAAGCGCAACTCAAAGAGCTGACGGAGCAGAACGAAGAACTAGCCGAGAAGCTTGAAAGCGCCGAACTGGAGAAAGAGAAGAAGCGAGAGCTACTGCAGAAGGCGCAGATTCATCTGGAGAAGATTCCAGTGTTGGAAGCCGAGGCAAAGGAGCAGACTGAGCTTGTGAATCAGCTTAAACAGGAGAAGGAGCGAGATAGAGAAGAAATCCAAAAGCTCCAAAGGGCAGCGTCCCTGCAGATGGACGTTCCCTTGATACAGGTATAGTTATTGTTATTTTCTTTAAAGGATAAATAAGAGACTTAAGAAGTTCCATCAGAATATCTTCTCTCACGGTATCTTAAACTATATTTTATGATCTTCAGCTCGAACAAAATCTCAAGGTAATTTGTCACTGTGGAGAAAAGCAGTGAATAGGTGATTATAATCAAAAATAAACAAGGAAAGTCAAGATAAGAGACGAAAAATTAGATTTGAAAGCTCTTGACAACTGTTGTAAACACTCGCCTTCACTACACCGTTGTTCAGGTAGGGTAACAAGTGTCATTTGCCAAATCTTCGTTGAAACACTCGCCATCATAGTGTGACCAGTTTCTTAGCAACTTCGAAGCAGACACTCTGGGCTTATTCAATGATTGTTTTCTCGTATGATCTATTTTATGATTTCATCAGGTAACCACTGTAGAAACTGTGGAGACAGGTATACACGGAGAAGGGTTGTGGGGCGTTGAGGAATCGACTGGAAGCGGAGTTTCCAAACAGGACGATGAAGCTGTGCGAGAACTGCAAGCAAAAATCACAGACCTTGAACAACAAGTTGACAACTACAAGAAGGCCTTAGAGGAAAGCATCCAGGAACCAGAGGCGAACAAGCTCATGGAGCTAGTAGAACAGGCTCGCTCCGAAAGGGAAGACTTGGCTAGTAAGTGCAAAGAGTTGGAGGGCAAACTCAGCGTCGACGAACAATCGAAAGAAGAGATGCAAGCTGCTATCGAGGAGCTGGGAACGCGATTGAAGGAACTGGAGCTAAGTAACATCGAATTGGAAAAGGAATTAAGCGCGAAAACTCAATCGGAGATTGACTTGTTAGCACGGATCAAAGATCTACAAGATGAACTGACCAAGACCCTGGAAGCTTTCAAGGAAGCGCAGGAGTTGAAGGACAAGTTGCACGAGGACCTGGAAACTAGTGAGGAGACGCAAAAGGACCTGGAGCGAGAAAAAGAAGCAATGCAGAAACAACTTAACGAGAGCTTTCTTCAAATCTCGGCGCTGAGGGTGAGTTGACGACACTGTTCTTGTGTTATCGTCTAGCACAGCTTTTATTACCATGATTCTAACATTTGAGTTGCTTTCTTTTCTTTTTAGGAGCAGCTTAACCGAACCAAGCACGAGAATGGAGCAGAACGCGACGAAACTCCGACACCAGTACGGATGCTCCGAGACGAACGCGAAGCTTACGATCGGAAAGACGAAGAGTCCCGAGCGCTGGCCGAGCAGTTGGACACCTTCAAAGAGGCTCTTGACAAGAAGGACGACGAACTGAAAAATCTGGCCGAGCAAATGGAGGAGATGAGCCAGATGATGGAGGAACAACAGAAGCTACTAGAAGATCAACATGGCAAACTGAAGGAGCAAGAAAATTTGATAAATGAACGCGAAGATCGCATGAAAGAGTTAGAAAATCTTTTGCAGGAGAGCAAGAACGAGACAGCGGAGAAGGAAGAGTTTGACAAAGCGCTCAAAGGTAGTCAAGATGCTTTAGTTCAACAGCAGAAGGTCATTGAAGAGCTTGAAGGGAAGGTAAAGGAGATGGAGCAGTTGAACATTGCCAATGAGGAAAAGCTGAAAGAGGCGGCAGACCAACTTGCTTCTAAAGAGGAGGAAACCAAAAGAAAGGACGAGGAGTTGGGTATGAAAGGAGAAGAAATGAAAGTGCTGCAGGACGAGTTGAGCCGAGAAAGGACTGAAAAAGAACAGCGAGAAACTGAGGCCGCGGCTCTTCTCGCCAAACAGGTTAGGTTCTACTCCGGAAGTGACCTAGTAGCGCGCGCGCGCGGAATTTGCGCGCTTACTGAAGTGGCGCGCGCTGGTATTCCTTTGTGTACGTAACGAGTTTGAGCAAAACGAAATGATTTATTTGAAGGGAGAGTTTTTTTTCAGGCGTCTAGGCAAAATTACCGAAATTTAAGTTGCGGCAGGTGAGAGAAAGCGCACTCCAACAGAGAACTTTATTTGTAGATACTTACTGCCTAAAATTTGTCTTTGTCTTTCTATAGACTAGAATAATCTGGCGCATGAGTTTGTTGATTTTTTGGAGAGCGTTTAGTCACATTCTCAGTTTTTTGTCGGTTTGTTCGTTCGTTCGCTTGTTTGTTTAATCTTTCCGCTTAGTCAGTTAGACCAGGCCGTTGTTAGTTCTGTAGTTTGCGGTTAAGAGGAAATTGTTTTAGCATTGAGTTTACCTTCCTTATATCAACTACCGCAAGATGAACCTGTTTTTTTTTTTTTTTTTTGAATGGTAGACATTTCCAGATTTACCAGTCTTTGACAGTAAATCTTATGAAGGCTATTGTTCGAAATCTGAGTATTTTTTTTCCTGCAACGGACTAATTTATCTCATAAATTCTATGTTCATGATTAATATACTATCATTACATTGGATGCGATTCTTTTAACTCACAAAGTTACGTTTTTTTTTTGTTTTGTTTTTTTTTCATATTTCTGTGTGCTATTTCATTAAGGCAAACCTTAAATCTTGCTTTCCATTTTGTCTGAACACTGTAGTTTTGTCTTCTCCTGCAGTTGGAAACAATGACTCATGAAAGGAATCAAGTTCAAGAGGACTTGAAAACGAAAGAACATGAAAAAGAACAGATTCGTAGAAACCTCCAGGCCGAGTCTCGCCAGTTGGCTGCGCTCCGAGCAGAAATGGACCAATTACGCGAGAGATTCAAATCCCAGGAGGACAGTCACGTGGCGGCCGTCGCTGACCTACAAAAGGTTCATCGCGATGAAGTGAACACTCTCAAGGCCGAAATGAAAAACGTTCAGAGGGGGGTACCCACGGGGGCTGAGGATGCCCTGAGTCCAACTCAACAGCTTGCTTTTGAGCAAGTAAGTGTTTTGGTTGCGAATAGTGAGTTTAGTCCATATTTACAATTTAAACGCTTCTAATTGTTATGAATACAAGAGGGAACGTTTAGTTATTGCATTTGATCATTACACGGGCCGATCCAGTCAGTGCGGTGACTCCGATCAGTTATTTTAAGGGATAAAACAATCCTGGCTTGACTTTTCTTTTTGTTTGTCGTTGTCGTTGTTGTTGTTGTTTTTCTAGGTGAGGCTCGGCGTCGGTTTCTTTGTTTTATTTATTCTGCTGTTATTCTGATTGACACACAAATTATTATTTTTTATTTACTATTTATCTGATTGGTCCCTCAGACGATCTTACCCCATTATCGAGCTTCATAATAAATTGTTTTGATTGCTAAGGGTGCAATTAACTAAAAAAGCCGTAACCCGAGAAAATGTTGTGATTTTTGTTGTTGATCGTCGAAACCACCTCCTCACACAAATAAATACTGCCTCTTGGTTCGGTATTTGCATACAATCGTGGTGACTTTCATATTTCTTCATCTTTTTTAGAAACTAAAAAGCGTAGAGGAAAACCTCAAACGGCAATACGAGAATCAACTGGTTGCCGTGAAAGAGAACGAAGAGCAGAGACGCCAGAGAGATGTGCAGCAAGTGAAGACCGAGTTAGAGATGGAAAACATGGCGAAGTTGAACAATCTGCGACAAGAACTACACACAACACACAATGACCAGGTCAACAGGATGCGACAGGACCATCAGCGAGAGATACAACGACTGATGACTATATCAGGTGTGTGATCAAAATACAAAATCTCTTTACAATTTCAAAACATTGCGAAGCATACACGTGATAAGAATGAAGAAAATCATTAAATGGAGATATCGTCTCGATGTACGTGTACCATTAAAGTTCTGTAAAAGTTACCTAGTTGTTGGTAGTGACGAAACAATTTGATCGTTATAGATAAATACTGAGGGTTGAGTTTCTTCAGGTCGGGTATCCGCTCTCGTATGGTCTTACATGAATGGCTTGATTCCCTTTGAGAGAATAATAGAACAAACAACAGAAACAAATGTCCTTAACCAGTAACAGCTGCTACACTTCTAGATTCTTCAGAAGAATATAGACCTTAACGATAACTGCAGAAATTCTGGCGCGCTCATTGGTTAATTTTCATTGTCAATAAGCGGACAGACTCATGAATTTATAATTTACATGTATGTCGTTGATGCGTCAACGAGCGAAAGCGGACAATTTGGCAATTTGTTATCGTAAAAAACAAATTGACGTCAGTTTTTCATGCGTCTGTCCCGCTATTGACAATGAATTTCGTCACAACATTGTCAAAGTGATCCATTCGGCTATCACCTCGTGGATCCACAGCTATTTTGACAATGTTATGACGAAATTCATGATCAATAACAGAACAGACGTATGAGAAACTGACGTCAATTTGTTAAAATGACACATTTCACACGCCATTGTCCCAATGCTTTTGTTTCAACCTTATTAGGTATTGACTCTGCATCTCCAGAGATGCGCATGCGCCTTAACTCGGCGCTGGATGAGAACGAGCGGCTAGACAATGAACTTGTTGGTCAGCTGGTACGGCAGACTCGCGTCAAGTCAGCGGCTACCTCACCTCTGAAATCTCAAAATACAATCGAGGTAAGAGAGAATATTTTTCAAGAAAACACATGTTCAGATTGTGAACGTTAGATCGCGTAATAGTAAGGACAAAGAGGTTCAAAGGATTTCTTCAGTTGCCATAAATGGTATCGAATAGAGAGGATTTCAACCGACTGTCGAAATCTGGAGTTATTTCGAATTCTTTCATCGCTTATCATTACAAATCCTTTTGCTTTGCTTAATTCCGTGATTGGTTGAAAAAATCTCACGCCACCTACGTAACCAATCAGATACAATGAACCGATAGCGACTGGGTTACGCGCGTTTTTTTCGCGCTTGGCTTTGATCACGTGAACCTGCTCGAGTTCTGATTGGCCGTTTGTGTGTCTATGTTTGTTGTGATTGGTCCTTGTGACTGTTTTTAGTCAGTTGCCGCCACCACGGTTAACGTTTTCAGGATTTTCTCGGTAGAGTCGCTAAGAGGCGCTTAAATGGGAAGTTATATTCTTTCTCCTCACCAGGGCCTTCTCAACAATCTTCATACCGAGGCCGAGACAATCCAATCACTCGTCAGTGCCGTGTCCACGCCACCTCAGGACCGCTCACTTGCAAGCCCAGATGTAGCGACTCTTCAGTCGTCATGGTCAGCGGAGAAGCAAGCATTGCTTGAAGCTGTGCAATCACTGAAGAATCTCGTAGCGCAAACTCGAAAGGCATCGACGGTGAGAGGAGTTGTCTTTTGATTACAAAAAAAGAAAGAAATGGTATACCCGCTTCATTGAGGCACCATCAAGCGTTTATTTACTTTCTTGACTTCAGATCTTATGATAATCAATGATGATTTAGTTGGTGAAGTGCGCTTTTTTTGTTTCGGAAAGACATAAATTGAATTTGAGTGCAGTAATTAAACTGGGAAAGATCGACGGTAGACAATCACTTGAGTTGTTTCGAATACAACAGAATTCCATGTGACAACTTCAAGAGATGACATGAATATTTTCGAATATTTTCTAACGCTATCGGGAGGTTTTTATCAGACATTGTGTCAGAAAGTTCTTCATTGACGAAATATAAAATATCTGAATAAAACAAGAGATTTGTCAAAACCTTTTATAAAACTGTTTGTAAGGACGTTTTCTTTGACATAATCATCAATATTTTCTTCAAATTTACTTGTCTCGGATTGTAATTCTGTAATAACTTGTTCACCAGCCTTCCAAACTTCAGGAGGAGGCAGACTGGCGGACAGATTTGATTAACGCCGTGAAGACGGTAAGTATATATTTGTTGTTGTTTGTTTGTTTGTTGTTTCTTCTTTGTTTCTTTGTTTCTTTGTTTCTTCCTCATGACTTTCTTCTTCCCTCCACCCCATATTAGATCGCTCGAATAAGCGGCCATCTTGGATGGCAATAGACTGCAAAAGGCTTGTTTGTTTATGTCACTCGTGTTGACTAGTGTACCATTGTCTTTTGTACCCTTACAGGTGTTCGAGAAAGACCGAGATGTTCTTGTAGCCGAGCTGAGGACTTCTCAGCTTGCGAACGGCCATGACTCCCCTGTGGCAGCACAGCTACGAGACCAAATCCACACGCAGGTATAGTAAGTTGGCAGTTAAAGTTCATAGAGAGAAAGGAATAAAGAAAAAAAAAAAATTGCGGCCGGTATGTATATTTTTTTTCTTTACCATTGCTGTTGTGTTTCCTAGGATGGACTCACAAGTCGTGTTACAGAACAGCTTCGTAAAAAAGACCGTGATTCTTTGCTGGCTGAGATCCAAGAACTACGAAAGATGTCCACGATGAAACCGCTGAACGATCAGGTAAGACTGGCGTAGCATTTGTCGATACAAGCGTCCAGTTTCGCTCTGTCTGAACTAGTTTGAAGCTTCTTCATCTTCATAAGTCTTTTGCAGTAGGGTGGATTTTTTGTATTCAATGGTATTTCACGATTTTTCGAATTTATTGACGGTAAGATGAGCTCAATTATAATTACGTAAGTGGTAGTTCTAATTAATAATTAGATTATTCGCTCTCGATTTTTATGAGGTGATACTTGATTCTTAGAAATCAAGAGCGAATAATCTAGTTGTTTTAGTAGAATTCTAACTAAATTTCCTCCAAATATTCCATGCAATCATTTCCCAGCGTAGTAATAAACTTTATGCTTTAGCAAACTCGTGCGGATTGAATTGTTATCCTGATTTGAAATTTGCGTCTGTGTGTCATGAAACATTTTGAGGTTTTAAAGTAATTATCTAGTAATATTTCTAAATCTTTCGAAACACTAAAGAAGCTAGAAAACGTTTCCAACATATGGATGACCTCTATCGTCTGTACTCTAATGGCTGATAGTATACCGGTAACTCAGCCAATCAGATTGCAACGTTTGCATCAGTGTACAAGTAGAATTCTACTAATTTTGTTTGCTTCGGTTTCCGTTATAACTGAGGAGAGCCAAAGCGAATTCTTTAAAATTGTTTGTGTTTATTCGCGCTAGGTTAATAGTTTTCTTTTTTCTTTTGTTAGAAGCAAGATCTTGTTGAGCAGTTGCGCGGACAGCTTGAAGAAGCTACCAAACGAGAGAGAGATTTCAGAACACAGTGTAAGATAATATCATCAGATAATTAGTTTAGTCTATGGTATTCACTAGGTGCAAAGTTGCTAGTTTGCTTGATTTTAAGTGAGGTAAAGAAGGAAAGAAATCTCCCAGACACAAATATAACCGAATTCAAAAATCTGGTTGGAAAGTTTTTTAGAAATACTTGTGATCTACGGAGGAGATGAGAAAAGGGAAGCAAAATCTCTCAAATCTTTTTTTGAAAAATCCGCTCGTGAAAAATGTCGGGTTTTTGCTGAAGAGCTATGAACCCTGAATGCATCATCGTGAAATTCTTCAGCAGTAGTTCAGTACAGTACTGTAGGCTACAGCTGAATTCACAATTTTCTCTCTCCTGATGTGATTTAGTGTTAGTTAAAGGTCAGCAGGCTGAACACGTGCAAAACGATCTCAAAAACTCGCTAAAGAGAGAGCGCACTCTGGTGGCAGACTTGAAGGAGGCTTTGGCGAAAGAGAAAAGCCGGATCACAGATCTGGGCGCCGCCCTTGAGAAAGAAAGAGTGCAGGTCATGTCCCTCAGGTAAGACAATTTGAAAACGCATATTATTTCAGCTACCACAAATTTATTTTTCAGTGCATGATTATGTGGTCATTTGGGGCGTTTTTTTCTGATTTTGGAATTGAGTTTTGAATCACTGAATGTGAATCGTCGCTAAACAAAATTAATATATTTTAGTTCGTTCTTTCTTTTTCGTTTTTTCTAAATTTTCGTGAAGAGCTATAAAAAGTTAGCCTTAGTTTTTCAAGTTCGTCGTTTGTGATCCGTGTTAATCTTCTCCATCCTTAACCATCCTTGTTCCTTTATGGTTTATTACTATCTCTTTGTAAACTACTATATTCGGGTTTCCTTCAATTTAAAGGTAATTTTGTTAGTGGTTAAACTAACTGAAAATACCGTGAGTCGGCTTATTTATTACTATTTTTTTTTTTTTTTTTATTATCATTCTTCAGAACAAGTCTTGAAGCAGAAAAAGTTCGTTTATCGAACCAGACTCAAGCGTTGGAACTTGAACGAGCCAACACGAAGAAATACCAAGATGCTGTGGAAAGCGAACGTCACCGTGGTAAACAAGAAAACAACCGGCTTCTTGAGAGCATGGAAGCTCTCCGCCGACAGCTATCAGCCAATAAACAAGAAAAAGCTGAGTTAGAGGTGCAGTTAGAGAGAGAAAGAATCTCATTGTCCAATTTGGAGTCTGAGTTGGAGACCGAGAAAGCACTGCAAGGAGAGGCCTTGGGTAAAAAGATCTTTGTGTTTTGTTTTTGTTCCAGCATTTTCTCTTTTTAGCTTGGTGTGATACTCAGTTAACATCAGAGAACTGTTTTTCTTCGTCGGCGATTCGAGGCTTCCACTACGCTATTTTCACTTGTCACTGATCGCCCTCTAAAAAAACCGGTCTAACCTGATTATGATGGTAAATGCTATTTTCCCTTGTGGCGCTTAGGAACAAACAGCATACTCGTTGAAATACGAAATTGCATCAGCTCATGAAACAAATATTTCAAGTGAACATAGTCTAGCTAACAATCCCAACTTACAGAAGATAACCAGTTGGCTGACCCTGTGGCCAGCGCGCCCGAGACGTTAAACTTCGAACTAGCGAGAACAACATATATTTTAATAGTGGTAGGATAGATGGTTTGAGCATGGGACCACCAGATTACGAGACACTCACTACAGTACAGCTCCATAAACAAGCCTGTGGACAAGTTTACAGCATTCCTTTTCCTAAATCAACTCCAGAATTTAACATCTGTGTTATTGTTCTCTTCCGCAGAAAGAGATCGTGAAACAATCGAGGAATTGTCCGCAGCCCTGAGAGACGAGAAAGCTCGAGCAGAACATATGCAGCTTGCGTTGACGAACGAAAGACGACAAACAGAGGCGCTAAAACACGCAAAAGAACGAGCAGATCAACTTAGAAACGTGAATAAAGGTAAGACAATAAGAGAAATGTTACCTGAAGTTTTTATATTCCAAGTAGAAATTCTCCCTTCTTGTTGCGACACTTTCCTTTCATGTTAGCTTTGAGAATTCGAAGGCAGGTCAAGGCGATATCCTCTGGCTGATTGTTTTCTTGTTCTCCTAAACCGTCTGCTTGAAATTAGATGGATACTGAAGAAGAAAATATATGTAGATGAAATTGGACAACTCTGCACAGGCCAGCTGTTCGGTTTGAAAAACTTGACGCTTGGCTAATAAACTGATGCTGTATATTTTCTCCCAATCTTCTAGAGCTGCAAGCGGCTTTGAATGCTGCGAGAGATCGCTCCGTGGAACTCAGCACTTCTCTAGAAGATGAAAAGAACCGTAGCGCTTTCCTGGAAGTGTCGCTGGAAACAGAAAAGGACAAGAACGACGAGTCAGCCAAGACAGAGAAGATAGTGGCGAAGCAGCTGAAGGCAGCTCTGGATGTTGTACAGGTACTGAACATTGGGTAGTCACGCTGTCACGCATTTGTGTGACAAGCCACCTTATTCACTAGAAGTGTAGTTAGAGTGGATATCGGGTTATTTTAAGAACGTTTCTAAAAATAACCCGATTATG